>NW_027457968.1:0-176859 GCF_050624435.1 Tenrec ecaudatus
GCTTAGGCTAAGGCTAGTGCTCCCTAGCCTTAGGTTAGGGCTCCCCTAGCCTTAGGCTAGGGCACCCCTAGGCTTAGGCTAAGGCTAGGGCTCCCCTAGCCTTAGGCTAGGGCTCCCCTAGCCTTAGGTTAGGGCACCCCTAGGCGTAGGCTAAAGCTAGCGCTCCCCAAGCCTTAGGCTAGGGCACTTTTAGGCTTAGGCTAAGGCTAGGGCTCCCCAAGCCTTAGGCTAAGGCTCCCCTAGCCTTAGGCTAGGGCTCCCCTAGCCTTAGGCTAGGGCACCCCTAGGCTTAGGCTAAGGCTAAGGCACCCCTAGCCTTAGGTTAGCGATCCCCTAGCCTTAGGCTATGGAACACCAAGGCTTAGGCTAAGGCTAGGGCTCCCCTACCCTTAGGCTATTGCTCTCCTAGGCTTATGCTAAGGCTAGGGCTCCTTGAGACTTAGGCTAGGGCTCCCCTAGCCTTAGGCTAGGGCACCCCTAGGCTTAGGCTAAGGCTAGGGCTCCCCTAGCCTTAGGCCAAGGCTAAGGATCCCCTAGACTTAGGCTAGGGCACCTTTAGGCTAGGCTAAGGCTAGGGCTCCCCTAGGCTTAGGCTAAGGCTAGGGCTCCCTAGCCTTAGGTTCGGGTTCCCCTAGCCTTAGGCTAGGGCACCCCTAGGTTTAGGCTAAGGCTATGGTTCCCCTAGCCTTAGGATAGGGCTCCCCTAGCCTTAGGCTAGGGCTCCCCTAGGCTTAGGCTAGGGCACCCCTAGAATTAGGCTAAGGCTAGCGCTCCCCTAGCGTTACGTAAGGGCACCCCTAGGCTTACGCTAGGGCTCCCCGAGCCTAAGGCTAGGGCTCCCCAAACCTTAGGCTATGGCTCCCCTAGCCTTAGGGTACTGTTCCCCTAACCTTAGGCTAGGGCACTCCTAGCCTTAGCCTAGGGCACCCCTAGGCTTAGGCTACGGCAAGTTCTCCCCTAACCTTGGGCTAGGGCTCCCCTAGCCTTGGGCTAGGGCTCCCCTAGCCTTGGGCTAGGGCTCCCCTAGCCTTGGGCTAGGGCTCCCCTAGCCTTAGGCTAGGGCTTTTCTAGACTTAGGTTAGGGTACTCCTAGGCTTATGCTAAGGCTAGCGCTCCACAAGCCTTAGGCTAGGGCACTTTTAGGCTTAGGCTTAGGCTAGGGCACCCCTAGCCTTAGGCTAAGGCTCCCCTAGGCTTAGTCTAAGGCTAAAGCTCCCTGAGACTTAGGCTAGGGCCCCCCTAGCTTTAGGCCAGTGCACCCCTAGGCTTAGGCTAAGGCTAGGGCTCCCCTAGCCTTAGGCTAGGGCTCCCCTAGCCTTGGGCTAGGGCTCCCCTAGCCGTAGGCTAGGGCACCCCTAGGCTTAGGCTAAGGCTAGGGCTCCCCTAGCCTTAGGCAAGTCTCCCCTAGCCTTAGACTAGAGCTCCCCTAGCCTTGGGCTAGGGCTCCCCTAGCCGTAGGTTAGGGCACCCTTGTCTTAGGCTAAGGCTAGGGCTCCCCTAGCCTTAGGCTAGGGCTCCTCAAGCCTTAGGCTATGGCTGCCCTAGCCTTAGGCTAGTGTACCCCTAACCTTAGGCTAGGGCACCCCTAGGCTTAGGCTAAGGCTAGGACACCCCTAGCCTTAGGCTAGTGCTCCCCTAGCCTTAGGCTAGGGCACCCTTAGGCTGAGGCTAACGCTAGGGCTCCCCTAGACTTAGGCTAGGGCTCCCCTAGCCTTAGGCTAGGGCTTTTCTAGACTTAGGTTAGGGCACCCCTAGGTTTAGGCTAAAGCTAGCGATCCCCAAGCCTTAGGCTAGGGCACCCCTAAGCTTAGGCTAAGGCTAGGGCACCCTAGCCTTAGGTTAGGGCTCCCCTAGCCTTAGGCTATGGAACCCCAAGGCTTAGGCTAAGGCTAGGGCTCCCCTACCCTTAGGCTAGGGCTCCCCTAGGCTTAGGCTAAGGCTAGGGCTCCCTGAGACTTAGGATAGGGCTCCCCTAGCCTTAGGCTAGGGCACCCTAGGCTTAGGCTAAGGCTAAGGCTAGGGCTCCCCTAGCCTTAGGCTAGTGCTCCCCTAGCCTTAGGCTAGGGCACCCCTAGGCTTAGGCTAAGGCTAAGGCTCCCCTAGCCTTAGGCTAGGGCTCCCCTAGCCTTGGGCTAGCGCTCCGCTAGCCTTAGGCTAGGGCACCCCTAGGCTTAGGCTAAGGCTAGGGCTCCCATAGCCTTAGGCTAGGGCTTCCCTAGGCTTAGGCTAAGGCTAGGGCTACCCTAGCGTTAGGCTAGGGCTCCCTAGGCTTAGGCTAAGGCTAGGGCTCCCTAGCCTTAGGTTAGGGCTCCCCTAGCCTTAGGTTAGGGCACCCCTAGGCTTAGGCTAAGGCTAGGGCTGCCCTAGCCTTAGGTTAGGGCACCCCTAGGTTCAGGCTAAGGCTAGCGCTCCCCTAGCTTAGGCTAGGGCACTTTTAGGCTTAGGCTAAGGCTAGGGCTCCCCTAGCATTAGGCTAGGGCACCCCTAGGCTTAGGCTAAGGCTAGGGCTCCCCTAGCCTTAGTTTAGGGCTCCCCTAGCCTTAGGCTAGGGCACCCATAGTCTTAGGCTAAGTCTAGGACTCCCCTAGCCTTAGGATAGGGCACCCCTAGCCTTATGCTAGGGCTCCCCTAACCTTAGGCTAGGGCACACCTAGCCTTAGGCTAGGGCTCCCCTAGCCTTAGGCTAGGTCTCCTATAGCCTTAGGCTAGGGCTCCTCTAGCCTTAGGCTAGCGCACCCCTAGGCTTAGGATAAGGCTAGGGCTCCCCTAGCCTTAGGCTAGGGCACCCCAAGGCTTTGGCTAAGGCTAGTGCTCCCCTAGCCTTCGGCTAGGGCACACCTAGGTTTAGGCTAAGGCTAGGGCTCCCCTAGCCTTAGGCTAGGGCTCCCCTAGTCTTAGGCTAGGGCTCCCCTAGCCTTAGGCTAGGGCTCCCCTAGTCTTAGGCTAGGTCTCCCCTAGCCTTAGGCTAGGGCACCCCTAGCCTTAATCTAGCGCTCCCCTAGCCTTAGGCTAGGGCACTCCAAGGCTTAGGCTAGCGCTCCCCTAGTGTTAGGTAAGGGCACCCCTAGGCTTAGGCTAGGGCTCCCCGAGCCTTAGGCTAGTGCTCCCCGAACCTTAGGCTATGGCTCCCCTAGCCTTAGGCTAGTGTTCCCCTAACCTTGGGCTAGGGCTCCCCTAGCCTTAGGCTAGGTCACCCCTGGGCTTAGGCTAAGGCTAGTTCTCCCCTAGCCTTAGGATAGGGCTCCCCTAGCCTTAGGCTAGTGCTCCCCTAGCCTTAGGCTAGGGCACCCCTAGGCTTAGGCTAAGGCTAGGGCTCCTCTAGCCGTAGGCTAGGGCACCCCTAGGCTTAGGCTAAGGCTAGGGCTCCCCTAGCCTTAAGCTAGGGCTCCCCTAGCCTTAGGCTAGGGCTTTTCTAGCCTTAGGTTAGGGCACCCCTAGGCTTAGGCTAAGGCTAGGGCTCCCCTAGCCTTAGGCTAAGGCTCCCCTAGCCTTAGGCTAGGGCTCCCCTAGCCTTAGGCTAGGGCACCCCTAGGCTTAGGCTAAGGCTAGGGCTCCCCTAGCCTTTGGCTAGGGCTCCCCTAGCCTTAGGCTAGGGCTTTTCTAGCCTTAGGTTAGGGCACCCCAAGGCTTTGGCTAAGGCTAGGGCTCCCCTAGCCTTAGGATAGGGCTCCCCTAGCCTTAGACTAAGGCTCCCCTAGCCTTAGGCTAGGGCTCCCCTAGCCTTAGGTTAGGGCACCCCTAGGCTTAGGCTAAGGCTAGGGCTGCCCTAGCCTTAGGCTAGGGCTGCCCTAGCCTTAGGTTAGGGCACCCCTAGGTTCAGGCTAAGGCTAGCGCTCCCCTAGCTTAGGCTAGGGCACTTTTAGGCTTAGGCTAAGGCTAGGGCTCCCCTAGCATTAGGCTAGGGCACCCCTAGGCTTAGGCTAAGGCTAGGGCTCACCTAGCCTTAGGTTAGGGCTCCCCTAGCCTTAGCTAGGGCACCCATAGGCTTTGGCTAAGTCTAGGACTCCCCTAGCCTTAGGATAGGGCACCCCTAGCCTTATGCTAGGGCTCCCCTAACCTTAGGCTAGGGCACACCTAGCCTTAGGCTAGGGCTCCCCTAGCCTTAGGCTAGGTCTCCCCTAGCCTTAGGCTAGGGCTCCTCTAGCCTTAGGCTAGCGCACCCCTAGGCTTAGGATAAGGCTAGGGCTCCCCTAGCCTTAGGGTAGGGCACCCCAAGGCTTTGGCTAAGGCTAGGGCTCCCCTAGCCTTCGGCTATGGCACCCCTAGGCTTAGGTTAAGGCACTGGCTCCCCTAGTCTTAGGCTAATGCTCCCCCAACCTTAGGCTAGGGCTCCCCTAGCCATAGGTTAGGGCACTCCAAGGCTTAGGCTAAGGCTATGTCTCCCCTAACCTTAGGCTAGGGCTCCCCTAGCCTTACGTTAGGGCAACCCTAGGCTTAGGCCAAAGCTAGGGATCCCCTAGGCTTAGGCTAGGGCACCTTTAGGCTTAGGCTAAGGCTAGGGCTCCCCTAGCCTTAGGCTAGGGCTCCCCTAGCCTTAGACTTGGGCTCCCCTAGGCTTAGGCTAAGGCTAGGGCTCCCCTAGACTTAGGCTAGGGTTTCCCTAGCCTTAGGCTAGGGCACCCCTAGGCTTAGGCTAAGGCTAGGACTTCCCTTCCCTTAGGTTAGGGCTCCCCTAGCTCTATGCTAGGGCACCCGTAGGCTTAGGCTAGGGCACACCTAGGCTTAGGCTAAGGCTAGGGCTCCCCTACCCTTAGGCTAGGGCACCCCAAGGCTTTGGCTAAGGCTAGGGTTCCCTTAGCCTTCGGCTAGGGCACCCCTAGGTTTAGGCTAAGGCTAGGGCTCCCCTAGCCTTAGGCTAGGTCTCCCCTAGTCTTAGGCTAGGGCTCCTCTAGGCTTAGGCTAAGGCTAGGGCTCCCCTAGCCTTAATCTAGGGCTCCCCTAGCCTTAGGCTAAGGCACTCCAAGGCTTAGGCTAGCGCTCCCCTAGCGTTAGGTAAGGGCACCCCTAGGCTTAGGCTAGGGCTCCCGGAGCCTTAGGCTAGGGCTCCCCAAGGCATAGGCTAGTGCTACCCTAGCCTTAGGCTAGGGCACCCCTAGGCTTAGGCTAAGGCAATGGCTCCCCTAGCCTTAGGCTAGGGAAACCCTAGACTTAGGCTAGGGCTCCCCTAGTCTTGGGCTAGGGCTCCCCTAGCCTTAGGCTAGGGCACCTCTAGGCTTAGGCTAAGGCTAGGGCTCCCCTAGCCTTAGGCTAGGGCTCCCCTAGCCTTAGGCTAGGGCACCCCAAGGCTTAGGTTAAGGCAATGGCTCCCCTAGCCTTAGGCTATGGAAACCCTAGACTTAGGCTAGGGCTCCCCTAGCCTTAGGTTCGGGCACCCCTAGTCTTAGGCTAAGGCTAGGGCTCCCCTAGCCTTAGGCTAGGGCTCCATAGCCTTATGTTAGGGCACCCCTAGGCTTAGGCTAAGGCTAGGGCTCCCCTAGTGTTAGGTTAGGGCACCCCTAGGCTTAGGCTAAGGCTAGTGCTCCCTAGCCTTAGGTTAGGGCTCCCCTAGCCTCTAGGCTAGGGCACCCCTAGGCTTAGGCTAAGGCTAGGGCTCCCCTAGCCGTAGGTTAGAGGTCCCCTAGCCTTAGGCTAGGGCACCCCTAGCCTTAGGCTAAGCCTAGGACTATCCTAGCCTTAGGCTAGGGCTCCCCTAGCCTTATGATAGGGCTCCCCTAGCCTTGGGCTAGGGCTCCCCTAGCTTTAGGCGATGGCACCCCTAGGCTTAGGCTAAGGCTAGGGCTCCCCTAGCCTTAGGTTAGGGCACCCCTAGGCTTAGGCTAAGGCTAGGGCTCCCCTAGCCTTAGGCTAGGGCTCCATAGCCTTACGTCGGGCACCCCTAGGCTTAGGTTAAGGCTAGGGCTCCCCTAACCTTAGGCTAGGGCTCCCCTAGCCTTAGGCTAGGGCTACCCTAGCCTTAGGTTAGGGCACCCCTAGGCTTAGGCTAAGGCTAGCGCTCCCCTAGCCTTAGTCTAGGGCAATTTTAGGCTTAGGCTAAGGCTAGGGCTCCCCTAACCTTAGGCTAGGGCACCCCTAGGCTTAGGCTAAGGCTAGGGCTCCCCAAGCCTTAGGCTAGGGCTACCCTAGCCTTAGGCTTGGGCTCCCCTAGCTGTAGGCTCGGGCACCCCTAGCTTTAGGCTCGTGCTCCCCTAGCCGTACGCTATGGCTCCCCTAGCCTTATGCTAGGGCACCCCTAGGCTTAGGCTAGGGCACCCCTAGGCTTATGCTAGGGAACCCCTAGGCTTAGGCTAAGGCTATGGCTCCCCTATCCTTAGGCTAGGTCACCCCTAGGCTTAGGCTAGGGCTCCCCCAAGCCTTAGACTCGGGTTCCCCTAGCCTTAGGGTGGTGCTCCCCTAGCCTTAGGCTCGAGCACCCCTAGCCTTTGGCTAGGGCAACCCTAGGCTTAGGCTAGGGTTCCCCTAGCCAAGGACTCGGGCTCCACTAGCCTTAGGCTCGTGCTCCCCTAGCCGACGCCTCGGGCACACCTAGCCTTAGGCTAGGGCTCCACTAGCCTTAGGCTAGGGCTCCTGCGTTACGCTAGGGCTCCCCTAGCCTTAGGCCAGGGCACCCCTAGGCTTAGGCCAAGGCTCCCCTAGCCTTAGGCGCGTGCTCCCCTAGCCGTGGGCTGGGGCACACCTAGCCTTAGGCTAGGGCTCCCCTAGACTTAGGCAAGGGCTCCCCTAGCGTTACGCTAGGGCTCCCCTAGCCTTGGACCAGGGCACCACTAGGCTTAGGCCAGGGCTGCTCTAGCCTTAGGCTAGGGCTCTCCTAGCCTTAGGCTAGGGCACCCCTAGGCTTATGCTAAGGTTAGGGCTCCCCTAGCCTTAGGCTAAGTCTCCCCTAGCCTTAGGCTAGGGCTCCTCTAGCCTTAGGCTAGCGCACCCCTAGGCTTAGGATAAGGCTAGGGCTCCCCTAGCCTTAGGCTAGGGCACCCCAAGGCTTTGGCTAAGGCTAGGGCTCCCCTAGCCTTCGGCTAGGGCACACCTAGGTTTAGGCAAAGGCTAGGGCTCCTCTAGCCTTAGGCTAGGGCACCCCTAGGCTTATGCTAAGGTTAGGGCTCCCCTAGCCTTAATCTAGGGCTCCCCGAGCCTTAGGCTAGGGCTCCCCGAACCTTAGGCTATGGCTCCCCTAGCCTTAGGCTAGTGTTCCCCTAACTTTAGGCTAGGGCACCCCTAGGCTTAGGCTATGGCTAGGCCTCCCCTAGCCTTAGGTTAGTGCTCCCCTAGCCTTAGGCTAGGCACCCCTAGGCTTAGGCTAAGGCTAGGGCTCGCCTAGCCTTAGGCTAGGGCTCCCCTAGCCTTGGGTTAATGCTCCCCTAGCCTTAGGCTAGGTCACCCCTGGGCTTAGGCTAAGGCTAGGTCTCCCCTAGCCTTAGGCTAGTGCTCCCCTAGCCTTAGGCTAGGGCACCCCTAGGCTTAGGCTAAGGCTAGGGCTCCTCTAGCCTTAGGCTAGGGCACCCCTAGGCTTAGGCTAAGGCTAGGGCTCCCCTAGCCTTTGGCTAGGGCTCCCCTAGCCTTAGGCTAGGGCTTTTCTAGCCTTAGGTTAGGGCACCCCTAGGCTTAGGCTAAGGCTAGGGCTCCCCTAGCCTTAGACTAAGGCTCCCCTAGCCTTAGGCTAGGGCTCCCCTAGCCTTAGGCTAGGGCACCCCTAGGCTTAGGCTAAGGCTAGGGCTCCCCTAGCCTTAGGCAAGTCTCCCCTAGCCTTAGACTAGAGCTCCCCTAGCCTTGGGCTAGGGTTCCCCTAGCCGTAGGTTAGGGCACCCTTGGCTTAGGCTAAGGCTAGGGCTCCCCTAGCCTTAGGCTAGGGCTCCTCAAGCTTTAGGCTATGGCTGCCCTAGCCTTAGGCTAGTGTACCCCTAACCTTAGGCTAGGGCACCCCTAGGCTTAGGCTAAGGCTAGGACACCCCTAGCCTTAGGCTAGTGCTCCCCTAGCCTTAGGCTTGGGCACCCTTAGGCTTAGGCTAACGCTAGGGCTCCCCTAGCCTTAGGCTAGGGCTCCCCTAGCCTTAGGCTAGGGCTTTTCTAGACTTAGTTTAGGGCACCCCTAGGTTTAGGCTAAAGCTAGCGATCCCCAAGCCTTAGGCTAGGGCACCCCTAAGCTTAGGCTAAGGCTAGGGCACCCTAGCCTTAGGTTAGGGCTCCCCTAGCCTTAGGCTATGGAACCCCAAGGCTTAGGCTAAGGCTAGGGCTCCCCTACCCTTAGGTTAGGGTTCCCCTAGGCTTAGGCTAAGGCTAGGGCTCCCTGAGACTTAGGATAGGGCTCCCTAGCCTTAGGCTAGGGCACCCCTAGGCTTAGGCTAAGGCTAAGGCTAGGGCTCCCCTAGCCTTAGGCTAGTGCTCCCCTAGCCTTAGGCTAGGGCACCCCTAGGCTTAGGCTAAGGCTCCCCTAGCCTTAGGCTAGGGCTACCCTAGCCTTGGGCTAGCGCTCCGCTAGCCTTAGGCTAGGGCACTCCTAGGCTTAGGCTAAGGCTAGGGCTCCCCTAGCCTTAGGCTAGGGCTCCCCTAGGCTTAGGCTAAGGCTAGGGCCTCTGAGCCTTAGGCTCTGGCTCCACGAGCCTTACGTTAGGGCACCCGTAGGCTTAGGCCAAGGCTAGGGATCCTCTAGCCTTATGCTAGGGCACCGTTAAGCTTAGGCTAAGTCTAGGGCTCCCCTAGCCTTAGGCAAGGGCACCCCTAGGCTTAGGCTAAGGCTAGGGCTACCCTAGCCTTAGGCTAGGGCTCCCCTAGCCTTAGGCTAGGGCTCCCCTAGCCTTAGGCTAGGGCTCCCTAGGCTTAGGCTAAGGCTAGGGCTCCCTAGCCTTAGGTTAGGGCTCCCCTAGCCTTAGGTTAGGGCACCCCTAGGTTCAGGCTAAGGCTAGCGCTTCCCTACCTTAGGCTAGGGCACTTTTAGGCTTAGGCTAAGGCTAGGGCTCCCCTAGCATTAGGCTAGGGCACCCCTAGGCTTAGGCTAAGGCTAGGGCTCCCCTAGCCTTAGGTTAGGGCTCCCCTAGCCTTTGGCTAGGGCACCCGTAGGCTTAGGCTAAGTCTAGGACTCCCCTAGCCTTAGGATAGGGCACCCCTAGCCTTATGCTAGGGCTCCCCTAACCTTAGGCTAGGGCACACCTAGCCTTAACTAGGGCTCCCCTAGCCTTAGGCTAGGTCTCCCCTAGCCTTAGGCTAGGGCTCCTCTAGCCTTAGACTAGCGCACCCCTAGGCTTAGGATAAGGCTAGGGCTCCCCTACCCTTAGGCTAGGGCACCCCAAGGCTTTGGCTAAGGCTAGGGCTCCCCTAGCCTTCGTCTAGGGCACACCTAGGTTTAGGCTAAGGCTAGGGCTCCCCTAGCCTTAGGCTAGGGCTCCCCTAGTTTTAGGCTAGGGCTCCCCTAGCCTTAGGCTAGGGCACCCCTAGCCTTAATCTAGCGCTCCCCTAGCCTTAGGCTAGGGCACTCCAAGGCTTAGGCTAGCGCTCCCCTAGTGTTAGGTAAGGGCACCCCTAGGCTTAGGCTAGGGCTCCCCGAGCCTTAGGCTAGTGCTCCCCGAACCTTAGGCTATGGCTCCCCTAGCCTTAGGCTAGTGTTCCCCTAACCTTAGGCTAGGGCACCCCTAGGCTTAGGCTATGGCTAGGCCTCCCCTAGCCTTAGGCTAGGGCAACCCTAGCCTTAGGCTAGGGCACCCCTAGGCTTAGGCTAAGACTAGGGCTCCTCTAGCCTTAGGCTAGGGCACCCCTAGTTTTAGGCTAAGGCTAGGGCTCCCCTAGCCTTAAGCTAGGGCTCCCCTAGCCTTAGGCTATGGCTTTAATATCCTTAGGTTAGTGCACCCCTAGGCTTAGGCTAAGGCTAGGGCTCCCCTAGCCTTAGGCTAGGGCACCCCTAGGCTTAGGCTAAGGCTAGGGCTCCCCTAGCCTTAGACTAAGGCTCCCCTAGCCTTAGGCTAGGGCTCCCCTAGCCTTAGGTTAGGGCAGCCCTAGCCTTAGGTTAGGGCACCCCTAGTTTCAGGCTAAGGCTAGCGCTCCCCTAGCTTAGGCTAGGGCACTTTTAGGCTTAGGCTAAGGCTAGGGCTCCCCTAGCATTAGGCTAGGGCACCCCTAGGCTTAGGCTAAGGCTAGGGCTCACCTAGCCTTAGGTTAGGGCTCCCCTAGCCTTAGGCTAGGGCACCCGTAGGCTTAGGCTAAGTCTAGGACTCCCCTAGCCTTAGGATAGGGCACCCCTAGCCTTATGCTAGGGCTCCCCTAACCTTAGGCTAGGGCACACCTAGCCTTAGGCTAGGGCTCCCCTAGCCTTAGGCTAGGTCTCCCCTAGCCTTAGGCTAGGGCTCCTCTAGCCTTAGGCTAGCGCACCCCTAGGCTTTGGCTAAGGCTAGGGCTCCCCTAGCCTTCGGCTCTGGCACCCCTAGGCTTAGGATAAGGCTAGGGATCCCCTAGCCTTAGGCTAGGGCTCCCCTAGGTTAGGCTAAGGCTAGGGCTCCCTGAGACTTAGGCTAGGGCTCCGCTAGCCTTAGGCTAGGGCACCCCTAGGCTTAGGCTAAGGCTAGGGCTCCCCTAGCCTTAGGCTAGTGCTCCCCTAGCCTTAGGCTAGGGTACCCCTAGGCTTAGGCTAGGGCACCCCTAGGCTTAGGCTAAGGCTAGGGTTCCCCTAGTCTTAGGCTATGTCTCCCCTAGCCTTAGCTAGAGCTACCCTAGCCTTAGGCTAGGGCTCCCCAAGCCTTAGGCTAAGGCTCTCCTAGCCTTATGCTAGGGCCCCCCTAGGCTTAGGTTAAGGCACGGGCTCCCCTAGTCTTAGGCTAATGCTCCCCCAACCTTAGGCTAGGGCTCCCCTAGCCTTAGGTTAGGGCACTCCAAGGCTTAGGCTAAGGCTATGTCTCCCCTAACCTTAGGCTAGGGCTCCCCTAGCCTTACGTTAGGGCACCCCTAGGCTTAGGCCAAAGCTAGGGATCCCCTAGGCTTAGGCTAGGGAACCTTTAGGCTTAGGCTAAGGCTAGGGCTCCCCTAGCCTTAGGCTAGGGCTCCCCTAGCCTTAGACTAGGGCTCCCCTAGGCTTAGGCTAAGGCTAGGGCTCCCCTAGACTTAGGCTAGGGTTTCCCTAGCCTTAGGCTAGGGCACCCCTAGGCTTAGGCTAAGGCTAGGACTTCCCTTCCCTTAGGTTAGGGCTCCCCTAGCTCTATGCTAGGGCACCCGTAGGCTTAGGCTAGGGCACACCTAGGCTTAGGCTAAGGCTAGGGCTCCCCTACCATTAGGCTAGGGCACCCCAAGGCTTTGGCTAAGGCTAGGGCTCCCTTAGCCTTCGGCTAGGGCACACCTAAGTTTAGGCTAAGTCTAGGGCTCCCCTAGCCTTAGGCTAGGTCTCCCCTAGTCTTAGGCTAAGGCTAGGGCTCCCTAGCCTTAGGTTAGGGCTCCCCTAGCCTTAGGTTAGGGCACCCCTAGGTTCAGGCTAAGGCTAGCGCTTCCCTACCTTAGGCTAGGGCACTTTTAGGCTTAGGCTAAGGCTAGGGCTCCCCTAGCATTAGGCTAGGGCACCCCTAGGCTTAGGCTAAGGCTAGGGCTCCCCTAGCCTTAGGTTAGGGCTCCCCTAGCCTTTGGCTAGGGCACCCGTAGGCTTAGGCTAAGTCTAGGACTCCCCTAGCCTTAGGATAGGGCACCCCTAGCCTTATGCTAGGGCTCCCCTAACCTTAGGCTAGGGCACACCTAGCCTTAACTAGGGCTCCCCTAGCCTTAGGCTAGGTCTCCCCTAGCCTTAGGCTAGGGCTCCTCTAGCCTTAGGCTAGCGCACCCCTAGGCTTAGGATAAGGCTAGGGCTCCCCTACCCTTAGGCTAGGGCACCCCAAGGCTTTGGCTAAGGCTAGGGCTCCCCTAGCCTTCGTCTAGGGCACACCTAGGTTTAGGCTAAGGCTAGGGCTCCCCTAGCCTTAGGCTAGGGCTCCCCTAGTTTTAGGCTAGGGCTCCCCTAGCCTTAGGCTAGGGCACCCCTAGCCTTAATCTAGCGCTCCCCTAGCCTTAGGCTAGGGCACTCCAAGGCTTAGGCTAGCGCTCCCCTAGTGTTAGGTAAGGGCACCCCTAGGCTTAGGCTAGGGCTCCCCGAGCCTTAGGCTAGTGCTCCCCGAACCTTAGGCTATGGCTCCCCTAGCCTTAGGCTAGTGTTCCCCTAACCTTAGGCTAGGGCACCCCTAGGCTTAGGCTATGGCTAGGCCTCCCCTAGCCTTAGGCTAGGGCAACCCTAGCCTTAGGCTAGGGCACCCCTAGGCTTAGGCTAAGACTAGGGCTCCTCTAGCCTTAGGCTAGGGCACCCCTAGTTTTAGGCTAAGGCTAGGGCTCCCCTAGCCTTAAGCTAGGGCTCCCCTAGCCTTAGGCTATGGCTTTAATATCCTTAGGTTAGTGCACCCCTAGGCTTAGGCTAAGGCTAGGGCTCCCCTAGCCTTAGGCTAGGGCACCCCTAGGCTTAGGCTAAGGCTAGGGCTCCCCTAGCCTTAGACTAAGGCTCCCCTAGCCTTAGGCTAGGGCTCCCCTAGCCTTAGGTTAGGGCAGCCCTAGCCTTAGGTTAGGGCACCCCTAGTTTCAGGCTAAGGCTAGCGCTCCCCTAGCTTAGGCTAGGGCACTTTTAGGCTTAGGCTAAGGCTAGGGCTCCCCTAGCATTAGGCTAGGGCACCCCTAGGCTTAGGCTAAGGCTAGGGCTCACCTAGCCTTAGGTTAGGGCTCCCCTAGCCTTAGGCTAGGGCACCCGTAGGCTTAGGCTAAGTCTAGGACTCCCCTAGCCTTAGGCTAGGGCTCCCCTAACCTTAGGCTAGGGCACACCTAGCCTTAGGCTAGGGCTCCCCTAGCCTTAGGCTAGGTCTCCCCTAGCCTTAGGCTAGGGCTCCTCTAGCCTTAGGCTAGCGCACCCCTAGGCTTTGGCTAAGGCTAGGGCTCCCCTAGCCTTCGGCTCTGGCACCCCTAGGCTTAGGATAAGGCTAGGGATCCCCTAGCCTTAGGCTAGGGCTCCCCTAGGTTAGGCTAAGGCTAGGGCTCCCTGAGACTTAGGCTAGGGCTCCGCTAGCCTTAGGCTAGGGCACCCCTAGGCTTAGGCTAAGGCTAGGGCTCCCCTAGCCTTAGGCTAGTGCTCCCCTAGCCTTAGGCTAGGGTACCCCTAGGCTTAGGCTAGGGCACCCCTAGGCTTAGGCTAAGGCTAGGGTTCCCCTAGTCTTAGGCTATGGCTCCCCTAGCCTTAGCTAGAGCTACCCTAGCCTTAGGCTAGGGCTCCCCAAGCCTTAGGCTAAGGCTCTCCTAGCCTTATGCTAGGGCCCCCCTAGGCTTAGGTTAAGGCACGGGCTCCCCTAGTCTTAGGCTAATGCTCCCCCAACCTTAGGCTAGGGCTCCCCTAGCCTTAGGTTAGGGCACTCCAAGGCTTAGGCTAAGGCTATGTCTCCCCTAACCTTAGGCTAGGGCTCCCCTAGCCTTACGTTAGGGCACCCCTAGGCTTAGGCCAAAGCTAGGGATCCCCTAGGCTTAGGCTAGGGAACCTTTAGGCTTAGGCTAAGGCTAGGGCTCCCCTAGCCTTAGGCTAGGGCTCCCCTAGCCTTAGACTAGGGCTCCCCTAGGCTTAGGCTAAGGCTAGGGCTCCCCTAGACTTAGGCTAGGGTTTCCCTAGCCTTAGGCTAGGGCACCCCTAGGCTTAGGCTAAGGCTAGGACTTCCCTTCCCTTAGGTTAGGGCTCCCCTAGCTCTATGCTAGGGCACCCGTAGGCTTAGGCTAGGGCACACCTAGGCTTAGGCTAAGGCTAGGGCTCCCCTACCCTTAGGCTAGGGCACCCCAAGGCTTTGGCTAAGGCTAGGGCTCCCTTAGCCTTCGGCTAGGGCACACCTAAGTTTAGGCTAAGTCTAGGGCTCCCCTAGCCTTAGGCTAGGTCTCCCCTAGTCTTAGGCTAGGGCTCCTCTAGGCTTAGGCTAAGGCTAGGGCTCCCCTAGCCTTAGGCTAGTGCTCCCCTAGCCTTAGGCTAGGGCACCCCTAGCCTTAATCTAGGGCTCCCCTAGCCTTAGGCTAAGGCACTCCAAGGCTTAGGCTAGCGCTCCCCTAGCGTTAGGTAAGGGCACCCCTAGGCTTAGGCTAGGGCTCCCGGAGCCTTAGGCTAGGGCTCCCCGAACCTTAGGCTATGGCTCCCCTAGCCTTAGGCTAGTGTTCCCCTAACCTTAGGGTAGGGCACCCCTAGGCTTAGGCTAAGGCTAGGGCTCCCCTAGGCATAGGCTAGTGCTCCCCTAGCCTTAGGCTAGGGCACCCCTAGGCTTAGGCTAAGGCAATGGCTCCCCTAGCCTTAGGCTAGGGAAACCCTAGACTTAGGCTAGGGCTCCCCTAGTCTTGGGCTAGGGCTCCCCTAGCCTTAGGCTAGGGCACCTCTAGGCTTAGGCTAAGGCTAGGGCTCCCCTAGCCTTAGGCTAGGGCTCCCCTAGCCTTAGGCTAGGGCACCCCAAGGCTTAGGTTAAGGCAATGGCTCCCCTAGCCTTAGGCTATAGAAACCCTAGACTTAGGCTAGGGCTCCCCTAGCCTTAGGTTCGGGCACCCCTAGTCTTAGGCTAAGGCTAGGGCTCCCCTAGCCTTAGGCTAGGGCTCCATAGCCTTATGTTAGGGCACCCCTAGGCTTAGGCTAAGGCTACGGCTCCCCTAGCGTTAGGTTAGGGCACCCCTAAGCTTAGGCTAAGGCTAGGGCTCCCCTAGCATTAGGTTAGGGCACCCCAAGGCTTAGGTTAAGGCAATGGCTCCCCTAGCCTTAGGCTATAGAAACCCTAGACTTAGGCTAGGGCTCCCCTAGGCTTAGGCTAAGTCTAGGAATATCCTAGCCTTAGGCTAGGGCTCCCCTAGCCTTATGATAGGGCTCCCCTAGCCTTGGCCTAGGGCTCCCCTAGCCTTAGGCGATGGCACCCCTAGGCTTAGGCTAAGGCTAGGGCTCCCCTAGCCTTAGGTTAGGGCACCCCTAGGCTTAGGCTAAGGCTTGGGCTCCCCTAGCCTTAGGCTAGGGCTCCATAGCCTTACGTCGGGCACCCCTAGGCTTAGGTTAAGGTTAGGGCTCCCCTAGCCTTAGGCTAGGGCTCCCCTAGCCTTAGGCTAGGGCTACCCTAGCCTTAGGTTAGGGCACCCCTAGGCTTAGGCTAAGGCTAGCGCTCCCCTAGCCTTAGTCTAGGGCAATTTTAGGCTTAGGCTAAGGCTAGGGCTCCCCTAACCTTAGGCTAGGGCACCCCTAGGCTTAGGCTAAGGCTAGGGCTCCCCAAGCCTTAGGCTAGGGCTACCCTAGCCTTAGGCTAGGGCTCCCCTATCTGTAGGCTCGGGCACCCCTAGCCTTAGGCTCGTGCTCCCCTGGCCGTACGCTAAGACTCCCCTAGCCTTATGCTAGGGCACCCCTAGGCTTAGGCTAGGGCATCCCTAGGCTTATGCTAGGGAACCCCTAGGCTTAAGCTAAGGCTAGGGCTCCCCTAGCCTTAGGCTAGGGCTCCCCTAGCCTTAGGCTAGCGCACCCCTAGGCTTATGATAAGGCTAGGGCTCCCCTAGCCTTAAGCTAGGGCACACCAAGGTTTAGGTTAAGGCTAGGGCTCCCCTAGCCTTAGGCTAGAGTTCCCCTAGTCTTAGGCTAGGGCTCCCCTAGGCTTAGGCTAAGGGTAGGGCTCCCCTAGCCTTAGGCTAGTGCTCCCCTAGCCTTAGGCTAGGGCACCCCTAGCCTTAATCTAGGGCTCCCCTAGCCTTAGGCTAGGGCACTCCAAGGTTTAGGCTAGCGCTCCCCTAGTGTTAGGTAAGGGAACCCCTAGGCTTAGGCTAGGGCTCCCCGAGCCTTAGGCTAGGGCTCCCCGAACCTTAGGCTATGGCTCCCCTAGCCTTAGGCTAGTGTTCCCCTATCCTTAGGCTAGGGCACCCCTAGGCTTAGGCTATGGCTAGGCCTCCCCTAGCCTTGGGTTAGGGCTCCCCTAGCCTTAGGCTAAGGCACCCCTAGGCTTAGGCTAAGGCTAGGGCCGCCACTAGCCTTAGGCTAGGGCTCCCCTAGCCTTAGGCTAGGGCTTTTCTAGACTTAGGTTAGGGCTTTTCTAGACTTAGGTTAGGGCACCCCTAGGTTTAGGCTAAAGCTAGCGATCCCCAAGCCTTAGGCTAGGGCACCCCTAGGCTTAGGCTAAGGGTAGGGCACCCCTAGCCTTAGGTTAGGGCTCCCCTAGCCTTAGGCTATGGAACCCCAAGGCTTAGGCTAAGGCTAGGGCTCCCCTACACTTAGGCTAGGGATCCCCTAGGCTTAGGCTAAGGTTAGGGCTCCCCTAGCCTTAGGCTAGGGCACCCCTAGGCTTATGCTAAGGTTAGGGCTCCCCTAGCCTTAGGCTAAGTCTCCCCTAGCCTTAGGCTAGGGCTGCCCTAGCCTTAGGCTAGCGCACCCCTAGGCTTAGGATAAGGCTAGGGCTCCCCTAGCCTTAGGCTAGGGCACACCAAGGTTTAGGCTAAGGCTAGGGCTCCCCTAGCCTTAGGCTAGTGCTCCCCTAGCCTTAGGCTAGGGCACCCCTAGCCTTAATCTAGGGCTCCCCTAGCCTTAGGCTAGGGCACTCCAAGGCTTAGGCTAGCGCTCCCCTAGTGTTAGGTAAGGGCACATCTAGGCTAAGGCTAGGTCTCCCCTAGCCTTAGGATAGGGCTACCCTAGCCTTAGGCTAGTGCTCCCCTAGCCTTAGGCTAGGGCACCCCTAGGCTTAGGCTAAGGCTAGGGATCCTCTAGCCTTAGGCTAGGGCACCCCTAGGCTTAGGCTAAGGCTAGGGCACCCCTAACCTTAAGTTAGGGCTCCCCTATCCTTAGGCTATGGCACCCCTAGGCTTAGGTTAAGGCTAGGGCTCCCTTAGCCTTAGGCTAGGGCTCCCCTAGGATAGGCTAAGGCTAGGGCTCCCTGAGACTTAGGCTAGGGCTCCCCTAGCCTTAGGCTAGGGCACCCCTAGGCTTAGGCTAAGGCTAGGGCTCCCCTAGCCTTAGGCTAGTGCTCCCCTAGCCTTAGGCTAGGGCAACCCTAGGCTTAGGCTAGGGCACCCCTAGGCTTAGGCTAAGGTTAGGGTTCCCCTAGCCTTAGGCTATGGATCCTCTAGCCTTAGGCTAGAGCTACCCAAGCCTTGGGCTAGGGCTCCCCTAGCCTTAGGCTAGGGCTACCCTAGCCTTAGGCTAGGGCTCCCCTAGCCTTATGCTAGGGCACCCCTAGGCTTAGGTTAAGGCAAGGGCTTCCCTAGTCTTAGGCTAATGTTCCCCTAACCTTAGGCTAGGGCTCCCCTAGCCTTAGGTTAGGGCACCCCAAGTCTTAGGCTAAGGCTAGGGCTCCACTAGCCTTACGTTAGGGCACCCCTAGGCTTAGGCCAAAGCTAGGGATCCCCTAGGCTTAGGCTAGGGCACCTTTAGGCTTAGGCTAAGGCTAGGGCTCCCCTAGCCTTTGGCTAGGGCTCCTCTAGCCTTAGACTAGGGCTCCCCTAGGCTTAGGCTAAGGCTAGGGCTCCCCTAGCCTTAGGCTAATGCTCCCCTAGCCTTAGGCTAAGACACCCCTAGCCTTAAGCTAGGGCTCCTCTAGCCTTAGGCTAGGGCCCTCCTAGGCTTAGGCTAGTGCTCCCCTAGTGTTAGGTAAGGGCACCCCTAAGCTTAGGCTAGGGCTCCCCGAGCCTTAAGCTAGGGCTCCCCGAACCTTAGGCTATGGCTCCCCTAGCCTTAGGCTAGTGTTCCACTAACCTTAGCCTAGGGCACCCCTAGGCTTAGGCTAAGGCTAGGGCTCCCCGAGCTTTAGGCTAGGGCTCCCATAGCCTTAGGCTATGGCACCGATAGGCTTAGGCTAAGGCTAGGGCTCCCTGAGCCTTACTAGGGCTCCCCGAACCTTAGGGTATGGCTCCCCTAGTCTTAGGTTAGTGTACCCCTAACCTTAGGCTAGGGCACCCCTAGGCTTAGGCTAAGGCTAGGGCTCCCCTAACCTTAGGCTAGGGCTTTTCTAGACTTAGGTTAGGGCACCCAGAGGCTTACGCTAAAGCTAGCGCTCCCCAAGCCTTAGGCTAGGGCACTTTTAGGCTTAGGCTAAGGCTAGGGCTCCCATCGCCTTAGGCTAAGGCTCCCCTAGCCTTAGGCTAGGGCTCCCCTAGCCTTAGGCTAGGGCACCCCTAGGTTTAGGCTAAGGCTAGGGCACCCCTAGCCTTAGGTTAGGGCTCCCCTAGCCTTAAGCTGTGGAACCCCAAGTCTTAGGCTAAGGCTAGGGCTCCCCTACCCTTAGGCTTGGGCTCCTCTAGGCTTAGGCTAAGGCTAGGGCTCCCTGAGACTTAGGCTAGGGCTCCCCTAGCCTTAGGCTAGGGCACCCCTAGGCTTAGGCTAAGGTTAGGGCTCCCCTAGCCTAAGGCTAGGGCACCCCTGAGCTTAGGCTAAGGCTAGGGCTCCCCTAGCCTAAGGCTAGGGCTCCGCTAGCCTTAGGATAGGGCTCCCCTAGCCTTAGGCTAGGGCACCACTAGGCTTAGGTTAAGGCAAGGGATCCCCGAGCCTTAGGCTAGGGCTCCCATATCCTTACGTTAGGGCACCCCTAGGCTTAGGCCAAGGCTAGGGATCCCCTCGCCTTAGGCTAGGGCACCTTTAGGCTTAGGCTAAGACTAGGGCTCCTCTAGGTTTAGGCTAAGGCTAGGGCTCCCTAGCCTTAGGTTAGGGCTCCCCAAGCCTTAGGCTAGGGTACCCGTAGGCTTAGGCTAAGGCTAGGGCTCCCCTAGCCTTAGGCTAGGGCTCCCCTAGCCTTAGGTTAGGGCACCCCTAGGCTTGGGCTAAGGCTAGCGCTCCCCTAGCCTTAGGCTAAGGGAAGGGCTCCCCTAGCCTTAGGTTAGGGCTCCCCTAGCCTTAGGCTAGGGCACCCCTTGGTTTAGGCTAAGGCTATGGTTCCCCTAGCCTTAGGATAGGGCTCCCCTAGCCTTAGTCTAGGGCTCCCCTAGGCTTAGGCTAGGGCTCCCCTAGGCTTATGCTAAGGCTAGCGCTCCCCTAGCGTTATGTAAGGGCACCCCTAGGCTTACACTAGGTCTCCCCGAACCTTAGGCTAGAGCTCCCCGAACATTAGGCTATGGCTCCCCTAGCCTTAGGGTAGTGTTCCCCTAACCTTAAGCTAGGGCACCCCTAGGCTTAGGCTAAGGCTAGGTCTCCCCTAGCCTTGGGCTGGGGCTCCCCTAGCCTTAGGCTGGGGCTCCCCTAGCCTTAGGCTAGTGCTCCCCTAGCCTTAGGCTAGGGTACCCCTAGGCTTAGGCTAAGGCTAGGGCTCCTCTAGCCTTAGACTAGGGCACCCCTAGGCTTAGGCTAAGGCTAGGGCTCCCCTAGCCTTAGCCTAGGGCTCCCCTAGCCTTAGGCTAGGGCTTTTCTAGCCTTAGGTTAGGGCACCCCTAGGCTTAGGCTAAGGCTAGGGCAGCCCTAGCCTTAGGTTAGGGCTCCCCTAGCCTTAGGCTATGGCACCCCTAGGCTTAGGATAAGGCTAGGGCTCCCCTAGCCTTAGGCTAGGGCTCCCCTAAGTTAGGCTAAGGCTAGGTCTCCCTGAGACTTAGGCTAGGGCTCCCCTAGCCTTAGGCTAGTGTACCCCTAGGCTTAGGCTAAGGCTAGGGCTCCCCTAGCCTTAGGCTAGTGCTCCCCTAGCCTTAGGCTAGGGTACCCCTAGGCTTAGGCTAGGGCACCCCTAGGCTTAGGCTAAGGCTAGGGTTCCCCTAGCCTTAGGCTATGGCTCCCCTAGCCTTAGCTAGAGCTACCCTAGCCTTGGGTTAGGGCTCCCCTAGCCTTAGGCTAGCGCACCCCTAGGCTTAGGCTAAGGCCTGGGCTCCCCTAGCCTTAGGCTAGGGCTCCGCTAGCCTTAGGCTAGGGCTCCACTAGCCTTAGGCTAGGGCTCACCTAGCCTTAGGCTAGGGCACCCCTAGGCTTAGGTTAAGGCACGGGCTCCACTAGTCTTAGGCTAATGCTCCCCCAACCTTAGGCTAGGGCTCCCCTAGCCTTAGGTTAGGGCACCCCAAGGCTTAGGCTAAGGCTAGGTCTCCTCTAACCTTAGGCTAGGGCTCCCCTAGTCTTACGTTAGGGCACCCCTAGGCTTAGGCCAACGCTAGGGATCCCCTAGGCTTAGGCTAGGTCACCTTTAGGCTTAGGCTAAGGCTAGGGCTCCCCTAGCTTTAGGCTAGGGTTCCCCTAGCCTTAGACTAGGGCTCCCCTAGGCTTAGGCTAAGGCTAGGGCCTCTGAGCCTTAGGCTCTGGCTCCCCTAGCCTTACGTTAGGGCACCCGTAGGTTTAGGCCAAGGCTAGGGCTCCCCTAGCCTTAGGCTAGGGCTCCCCTAGCCTTAGGTTAGGGCACCCCTAGGCTTGGGCTAAGGCTAGCGCTCCCCTAGCGTTAGGTAAGGGCACCCCTAGGCTTACACTAGGGCTCCCCGAACCTTAGGCTAGAGCTCCCCGAACATTAGGCTATGGCTCCCCTAGCCTTAGGGTAGTGTTCCCCTAACCTTAAGCTAGGGCACCCCTAGGCTTAGGCTAAGGCTAGGGCTCCCCTAGCCTTAGGCTAGTGCTCCCCTAGCCTTAGCCTAGGGCAACCCTTGGCTTAGGCTAAGGCTAGGTCTCCCCTAGCCTTGGGCTGGGGCTCTCCTAGCCTTAGGCTAGTGCTCCCCTAGCCTTAGGCTAGGGCACCCCTAGGCTTAGGCTAAGGCTAGGGCTCCTCTAGCCTTAAGTTAGGGCACCCCTAGGCTTAGGCTAAGGCTAGGGCAGCCCTAGCCTTAGGTTAGGGCTCCCCTAGCCTTAGGCTATGGCACCCCTAGGCTTAGGATAAGGCTAGGGCTCCCCTAGCCTTAGGCTAGGGCTCCCCTAAGTTAGGCTAAGGCTAGGTCTCTGAGACTTAGGATAGGGCTCCCCTAGCCTTAGGCTAGGGCACCCCTAGGCTTAGGCTAAGGTTAGGGCTCCCCTAGCCTTAGGCTAGTGCTCCCCTAGCCTTAGGCTAGGGCACCCCTAGGCTTAGGCTAAGGCTAGGGTTCCCCTAGCCTTAGGCTATGGCTCCCCTAGCCTTAGCTAGAGCTACCCTAGCCTTGGGTTAGGGCTCCCCTAGCCTTAGGCTAGCGCACCCCTAGGCTTAGACTAAGGCTAGGGCTCCCCTAGCCTTAGGCTAGGGCTCCCTTAGCCTTAGGCTAGGGCTCCCCTAGCCTTAGGCTAGGGCTCACCTAGCCTTATGCTAGGGCACCCCTAGGCTTAGGTTAAGGCACGGGCTCCCCTAGTCTTAGGCTAATGCTCCCCCAACCTTAGGCTAGGGCTCCCCTTGCCTTACGTTAGGGCACCCCTAGGCTTAGGCCAACGCTAGGGATCCCCTAGGCTTTGGCTAGGGCAACTTTAGGCTTAGGCTAAGGCTAGGGCTCCCGTAGCCTTAGACTAGGGCTCCCCAAGGCTTAGGCCAAGGCTAGGGCTCCCCTAGCCTTAGGCTAGGGTTCCCCTAGCCTTAGGCTAGGGCACCCCTAAGCTTAGGCTAAGGCTAGGGCTCCCCTAGCCTTAGGTTAGGGCTCCCCTAGCCTTAGGCTAGGGCACCCGTAGGCTTAGGCTAGGGCACCCCTAGGCTTAGGCTAAGGCTAGGGCTCCCTTAGCCTTCGGCTAGGGCACACCTAGGTTTAGGCTAAGGCTAGGGCACCCCTAGCCGTAATCTAGGGCTCCCCTAGCCTTAGGCTAGGGCACTCCAAGGCTTAGGCTACCGCTCCCCTAGCGTTAGGTAAGGGCGCCCCTAGCCTTAGGCTAGGGCTCCCCTAGCCTTGGGCTAGAGATCCCTTAGCCTTAGGCTAGGGCACCCCTAGGCTTAGGCTAAGGCTAGGGCTCCCCTAGCCTTGGGCTAGGGCTTCCCTAGCCTTAGGCTACTGCTCCCCTAGCCTTAGGCTAGGGCACCCCTAGGCTGTTGCTAAGGCTAGGGCTCCTCTAGCCTTAGGCTAGGGCACCCCTAGGCTTCGGCTAAGGCTAGGGCTCCCCTAGCTTTAGGCTAGGGCTCCCCTAGCTTTAAGCTAGGGCTCCCCTAGCCTTAGGCTAGGGCACCCCAAGGCTTAGGCTAAGGCTAGGGCACCCCTAACCTTAGGTTAGGGCTCCCCTATCCTTAGGCTATGGCACCCCTAGGCTTAGGTTAAGGCTAGGGCTCCCCTAGCCTTAGGCTAGGGCACCCCTAGGCTTAGGCTAAGGCTAGGGCTCCCCTAGCCTTAGGCTAGTGCTCCCCTAGCCTTAGGCTAGAGCTAACCAAGCTTTGGGCTAGGGCTCCCATAGCCTTAGGCTAGGGCACCGATAGGCTTAGGCTAAGGCTAGGGCTCCCTGAGCCTTACTAGGGCTCCCCGAACCTTAGGGTATGGCTCCCCTAGCCTTAGGCTAGTGTACCCCTAACCTTAGGCTAGGGCACCCCTAGGCTTAGGCTAAGGCTAGGGCTCCCCTAGCCTTAGGCTAGTGCTCCCCTAGCCTTAGGCTAGGGCTCCCCTAGCCTTAGGCTAGGGCTTTTCTAGACTTAGGTTAGGGCACCCTTAGGCTTACGCTAAAGCTAGCGCTCCCCAAGCCTTAGGCTAGGGCACTTTTAGGCTTAGGCTAAGGCTAGGGCTCCCATAGCCTTAGGCTAAGGCTCCCCTAGCCTTAGGCTAGGGCTCCCCTAACCTTAGGCTAGGGCACCCCTAGGCTTAGGCTAAGGCTAGGGCACCCCTAGCCTTAGGTTAGGGCTCCCCTAGCCTTAGGCTATGGAACCCCAAGGCTTAGGCTAAGGCTAGGGCTCCCTGAGACTTACGCTAGGGCTCCCCTAGCCTTAGGCTAGGGCACCCCTAGGCTTAGGCTAAGGCTAGGGCTCCCCGAGCCTTAGGCTAGGGCTCCCATAGCCTTAGGCTAGGGCACCGATAGGCTTAGGCTAAGGCTAGGGCTCCCTGAGCCTTACTAGGGCTCCCCGAACCTTAGGGTATGGCTCCCCTAGCCTTAGGTTAGTGTACCCCTAACCTTAGGCTAGGGCACCCCTAAGCTTAGGCTAAGGCTAGGGCTCCCCTAGCCTTAGGCTAGTGCTCCCCTAGCCTTAGGCTAGGGCTCCCCTAGCCTTAGGCTAGGGAACCACTAGGCTTAAGTTAAGGCATGGGCTCCCCTAGCCTTAGGCTAGGGCTCCCCTATCCTTACGTTAGGGCACCCCTAGGCTTAGGCCAAGGCTAGGGATCCCCTCGCCTTAGGCTAGGGCACCTTTAGGCTTAGGCTAAGGCTAGGGCTCCCCTAGGCTTAGGCTAAGGCTAGGGCTCCCTAGCCTTAGGTTAGGGCTCCCCTAGCCTTAGGCTAGGGCACCCGTAGGCTTAGGCTAAGGCTAGGGCTCCCCTAGCCTTAGGCTAGGGGTCCCCTAGCCTTAGGTTAGGGCACCCCTAGGCTTGGGCTAAGGCTAGCGCTCCCCTAGCCTTAGGCTAAGGCTAGGGCTCCCCTAGCCTTAGGTTAGGGCTCTCCTAGCCTTAGGCTAGGGCACCACTAGGTTTAGGCTAAGGCTATGGTTCCCTTAGCCTTAGGATAGGGCTCCCCTAGCCTTAGTCTAGGGCTCCCCTAGGCTTAGGCTAGGGCTCCCCTAGGCTTAGGGTAAGGCTAGCGCTCCCTTAGCGTTAGGTAAGGGCACCCCTAGGCTTACACTAGGGCTCCCCGAGCCTTAGGGTAGAGCTCCCCGAACCTTAGGCTATGGCTCCCCTAGCCTTAGGGTAGTGTTCCCCTAACCTTAAACTAGGGCACCATTTGGCTTAGGCTAAGGCTAGGGCTCCCCTAGCCTTATGCTAGTGCTCCCCTAGCCTTAGCCTAGGGCAGCCCTAGGCTTAGGCTAAGGCTAGGTCTCCCTTAGCCTTGGGCTGGGGCTCCCCTAGCCTTAGGCTAGGGAACCCCTAGGCTTACGCTAAGGCTAGGGCTCCCCTAGCCTAAGGCTACGGCTCCCCTAGCCTTAGGATAGGGCTCCCATAGCCTTAGGCTAGGGCACCACTAGGCTTAGGTTAAGGCAAGGGCTCCTCTAGCCTTAGGCTAGGGCTCCCCTATCCTTACGTTAGGGCACACCTAGGCTTAGGCCAAGGCTAGGGATCCCCTCGCCTTAGGCTAGGGCACCTTTAGGCTTAGGCTAAGGCTAGGCCTCCCCTAGGCTTAGGCTAAGGCTAGGGCTCACTAGCCTTAGGTTAGGGTTCCCCTAGCCTTAGGCTAGGGCACCCGTAGGCTTAGGCTAAGGCTAGGTCTCCCCTAGCCTTAGGCTAATGCTCCCCTAGCCTTGGGCTGGGGCACTTTTAGGCTTAGGCTTAGGCTAGGGCTCCCCTAGCCTTATGCTAAGGCTCCCCTAGGCTTAGGCTAAGGCTAGGGCTCCCCTAGCCTTTGGTTAGGGCACCCCTAGGCTTGGGCTAAGGCTAGCGCTCCCCTAGCCTTAGGCTAAGGCTAGGGCTCCCCTAGCCTTAGGTTAGGGCTCCCCTAGCCTTAGGCTAGGGCACCCCTAGGTTTAGGCTAAGGCTATGGTTCCCCTAGCCTTAGGATAGGGCTCCCCTAGCCTTAGTCTAGGGCTCCCCTAGGCTTAGGCTAGGGCTCCCCTAGGCTTACGGTAGGGCTCCCCGATCCTTAAGCTAGAGCTCCCCGAACCTTAGGCTATGGCTCCCCTAGCCTTACGGTAGTGTTCCCCTAACCTTAGGCTAGGGCACCCCTAGGCTTAGGCTAAGGCTAGGGCTCCCCTAGCCTTAGGCTAGGGCTCCCCTAGCCTTGGGTTGGCGCTCCCCTAGCCTTAGGCTAGGGCACCCCTAGGCTTAGGCTAGGGCACCCCTAGGCTTAGGCTAAGGCTAGGGCTCCCCTAGCCTTAGGCTAGGGCTCCCCTAGCCTAAGGCTAGGGCACCCCTAGGCTTAGGCTAAGGCTAGGGCTCCCTGAGACTTAGGCTAGGGCTCCCCTTACCTTAGGCTAGGGCACCCCTAGGCTAAGGCTAAGGCGAGGGCTCCCCTAGCCTTAGGATAGGGCTCCCATAGCCTTAGGCTAGGGCACCCGTAGGCTTAGGCTAAGGCTAGGGCTCCCCTAGCCTTAGGCTAGGGCTGCCCTAGCCTTAGGTTAGGGCACCCCTAGGCTTGGGCTAAGGGTAGCGCTCCCCTAGCCTTAAGCTAAGGCTAGGGCTCCCCTAGCCTTAGGTTAGGGCTCCCCTAGCCTTAGGCTAGGGCACCCCTAGGTTTAGGCTAAGGCTATGGTTCCCCTAGCCTTAGGATAGGGCTCCCCTAGCCTTAGTCTAGGGCTCCCCTAGGCTTAGGCTAGGGCTCCCCTAGGCTTAGGCTAAGGTTAGCGCTCCCCTCGCATTAGGTAAGGGCACCCCTAGGCTTACACTAGGGCTCCCTGAGCCTTAGGCTAGAGCTCCCCGAATCTTAGGCTATGGCTCCCCTAGCCTTAGGGTAGTGTTCCCCTAACCTTAGGCTAGGGCACCCCTAGGCTTAGGCTAAGGCTAGGGCTCCCCTAGCCTTAGGCTAGTGCTCCCTTAGCCTTAGCCTAGGGCACCCCTAGGCTTATGCTAAGGCTAGGTCTCCCCTAGCCTTAGGTTAGGGCTCCCCTAGCCTTGGGCTGGGGCTCCCCTAGCCTTGGGCTGGGGCTTCCCTAGCCTTAGGCTGGGGCTCCCCAAGCCTTAGGCTAGGGCTCCCCTAGCCTTAGGCTAGAGCTTTTCTAGACTTAGGTTAGGGCACTCCTAGGATTAGGCTAGGGTTTTTCTAGACTTAGGTTAGGGCACTCCTAGGCTTAGGCTAAGGCTAGCGCTCCACAAGCCTTAGGCTAGGGCACTTTTAGGCTTAGGCTTAGGCTAGGGCTCCCCTAGCCTTATGCTAAGGCTCCCCTAGGCTTAGGTTAAGGCTAGGGCTCCCTGAGACTTAGGCTAGGGCTCCCCTAGCCTTAGGCTAGGGCACCCCTAGGCTTAGGCTAAGGCTAGGGCTCCCCTAGCCTTAGGCTAGTGCTCCCCTAGCCTTAGGCTAGGGCACCCCTAGGCTTAGGCTAAGGCTAGTGCTCCCCTAGCTTTAGGCTAGGGCTCCCCTAGCCTTAAGCTAGGGCTCCCATAGCCTTAGTCTAGGGCACCCCTAACCTTAGGTTAGGGCTCCCCTATCCTTAAGCTATGGCACCCCTAGGCTTAGGTTAAGGCTAGGGCTCCCCTAGCCTTAGGCTAGGGCACCCCTAGGCTTAGGCTAGTGCTCCCCTAGCCTTAGGCTAGGGCAACCCTAGGCTTAGGCTAGGGCACCCCTAGGCTTAGGCTAAGGCTAGGGTCCCCTAGCCATAGGCTATGGCTCCCCTAGCCTTAGGCTAGGGCACACCTAGGCTTAGGCTAAGGCTAGGGCTCCCCTAGCCTTAGGCTATGGCTCCCCTAGCCTTAGGCTAGAGCTACCCAAGCCTTGGGATAGGGCTCCCCTAGCCTTAGGCTAGGGCACCCCTAGGCTTAGGCTAAGGCTAGGGCTCCCCTAGCCTTAGGCTAGGGCTCCCCTAGCCTTAGGCTAGGGCTCCCCTAGCCTTAGGCTAGGGCTCCCCTAGCCTTAGGCTAGGGCTCCCCTAGCCTTATGCTAGGGCACCCCTAGGTTTAGGTTAAGGCAAGGGCTTCCCTAGTCTTAGGCTAATGTTCCCCTACCCTTAGGCTAGGGCTCCCCTAGCCATAGGTTAGGGCACCCCAAGGCTTAGGCTAAGGCTAGGGCTCGCCTAGCCTTACGTTAGGGCACCCCTAGGCTTAGGCCAAAGCTAGGGATCCCCTAGGCTTAGGCTAGGGCACCTTTAGGCTTAGGCTAAGGCTAGGGCTCCCCTAGCCTTAGGCTAGGGCTCCCCTAGCCTTAGACTAGGGCTCCCCTAGGCTTAGGCTAAGGCTAGGGCTCCCCTAGCCTTTGGTTAGTGCTCCCCTAGCCTTAGGCTAAGACACCCCCAGCCTTAAGCTAGGGCTCCTCTAGCCTTGGGCTAGGGCACTCCTAGGCTTAGGCTAGTGCTCCCCTAGCGTTAGGTAAGGGCACCCCTAAGCTTAGGCTAGGGCTCCCTGAGCCTTAGGCTAGGGCTCCCCGAACCTTAGGCTATGGCACCACTAGGCTTAGGTTAAGGCATGGGCTCCCCTAACCTTGGGCTAGGGCTCCCCTATCCTTATGTTAGGGCACCCCTAGGCTTAGGCTAAGGCTAGGGCTCCCCAAGCCTTAGGCTAGGCTCCCATAGCCTTAGACTTGGGCACCGATAGGCTTAGGCTAAGGCTAGGGCTCCCTGAGCCTTACTAGGGCTCCCCGAACCTTAGGGTATGGCTCTCCTAGCCTTAGGTTAGTGTACCCCTAACCTTAGGCTAGGGCACCCCTAGGCTTAGGCTAAGGCTAGGGCTCCCCTAGCCTTAGGCTAGGGCTCCCCTAGCCTAAGGCTAGGGCTTTTCTAGACTTAGGTTAGGGCACCCTTAGGCTTACGCTAAAGCTAGCGCTCCCCAAGCCTTAGGCTAGGGCACTTTTAGGCTTAGGCTAAGGCTAGGGCTCCCATAGCCTTAGGCTAAGGCTCCCCTAGCCTTTGGCTAGGGCTCTCCTAGCCTTAGGCTAGGGCACCCCTGGGCTTAGGCTAAGGCTAGGGCACCCCTAGCATTAGGTTAGGGCTCCCCTAGCCTTAGGCTATGGAACCCCAAGGGTTAGGCTAAGGCTAGGGCTCCCCTACCCTTAGGCTAGGGCTCCCCTAGAATTAGGCTAAGGCTAGGGCTCCCTGAAACTTAGGCTAGGGCTCCCCTAGCCTTAGGCTAGGGGACCCCTAGGCTTAGGCTAAGGCTAAGGCTCCCCTAGCCTTAGGTTACGGCTCCCCTAGCCTTAGGCTAGGGCACCCCTGGGCTTAGGCTAAGGCTAGGGCTCCCCTCGCCTAAGGCTAGGGCTCCGCTAGCCTTAGGATAGAGCTCCCCTAGCCTTAGGCTAGGGCACCACTAGGCTTAGGTTAAGGAATGGGCTCCCCTAACCTTGGGCTAGGGCTCCCCTATCCTTATGTTAGGGCACCCCTAGGCTTAGGCCAAGGCTAGGGATCCCCTCGCCTTAGGCTAGGGCACCTTTAGGCTTAGGCTAAGGCTAGGGCTCCCCTAGGCTTAGGCTAAGGCTAGGGCTCCCTAGCCTTAGGTTAGGGCTCCCCTACCCTTAGGCTAGGGCTCCCCTAGCCTTAGGCGAGGGCACCCCTAGGTTTAGGCTAAGGCTATGGTTCCCCTAGCCTTAGGATAGGGCTCCCCTAGCCTTACTCTAGGGCTCCCCTAGGCTTAGGCTAGGGCTCCCCTAGGCTTAGGCTAAGGCTAGCGCTCCCTTAGCGTTAGGTAAGGGCACCCCTAGGCTTACACTAGGGCTCCCCGAGCCTTAGGCTAGAGCTCCCCGAACCTTAGGCTATGGCTCCCCTAGTCTTAGGGTAGTGTTCCCCTAACCTTAAGCTAGGGCACCCCTAGGCTTAGGCTAAGACTAGGGCTCCCCTAGCCTTAGGCTAGTGCGCCCCTAGCCTTAGCCTAGGGCACCCCTAGGCTTAGGCTAAGGCTAGGTATCCCCTAGCCTTGGGCTGGGGCTCCCCTAGCCTTAGGCTAGGGCTCCCCTAGCCTTAGGCTAGGGCACCCCTAGGCTTAGGCTAAGGCTAGGGCTCCCCTAGCCTAAGGCTAGGGCTCCCCTAGCCTTAGGATAGGGCTCCCCTAGCCTTAGGCTAGGGCACCACTAGGCTTAAGTTAAGGCAAGGGCTCCCCTAGCCTTAGGCTAGGGCTCCCATATCCTTACGTTAGGGCACCCCTAGGCTTAGGCCAAGGCTAGGGATCCCCTCGCCTTAGGCTAGGGCTCCCCTAGCCTTAGGTTAGGGCACCCCTAGGCTTGGGCTAAGGCTAGCGCTCCCCTAGCCTTAGGCTAAGGCTAGGGCTCCCCTAGCCTTAGGTTAGGGCTCCCCTAGCCTTAGGCTAGGGCACCCCTAGGTTTAGGCTAAGGCTATGGTTCCCCTAGCCTTAGGATAGGGCTCCCCTAGCCTTAGTCTAGGGCTCCCCTAGGCTTAGGCTAGGGCTCCCCTAGGCTTACGCTAGGGCTCCCCGAGCCTTAGGCTAGAGCTCCCTGAACCTTAGGCTATGGCTCCCCTAGCCTTACGGTAGTGTTCCCCTAACCTTAGGCTAGGGCACCCCTAGGCTTAGGCTAAGGCTAGGGCTCCCCTAGCCTTAGGCTAGTGCTCCCCAAGCCTTAGCCTAGGGCACCCCTAGGCTTAGGCTAAGGCTAGGTCTCCCCTAGCCTTAGGCTAGGTCTCCCCTAGCCTTGGGCTGGGGCTCCCCTAGCCTTAGGTTAGGGCACCCCTAGGCTTAGGCTAAGGCTAGGGCACCCCTAGGCTTAGGCTAAGGCTAGGGCTCCCTGAGACTTAGGCTAGGCCTCCCCTTACCTTAGGCTAGGACACCCCTAGGCTAAGGCTAAGGCGAGGGCTCCCCTAGCCTTAGGATAGGGCTCCCATAGCCTTAGGCTAGGGCACCCGTAGGCTTAGGCCAAGGCTAGGGCTCCCCTATCCTTAGGCTAGGGCTCCCCTAGCCTTAGGTTAGGGCACCCCTAGGCTTGGGCTAAGGGTAGCGCTCCCCTAGCCTTAAGCTAAGGCTAGGGCTCCCCTAGCCTTAGGTTAGGACTCCCCTAGCCTTAGGTTAGGGCTCCCCTAGCCTTAGGCTAGGGCACCCCAAGGTTTAGGCTAAGGCTATGGTTCCCCTAGCCTTAGGATA
The DNA here is from genome assembly GCF_050624435.1 of Tenrec ecaudatus. Classification (NCBI taxonomy): domain Eukaryota; kingdom Metazoa; phylum Chordata; class Mammalia; order Afrosoricida; family Tenrecidae; genus Tenrec; species Tenrec ecaudatus. The sequence goes on from NW_027457968.1 coordinate 29,635, forward strand.
GGGCTCCCCTAGCCTTAGTCTAGGGCTCCACTAGGCTTAGGCTAGGGCTCCCCTCGTGTTAGGTAAGGGCACCCCTAGGCTTACACTAGGGCTCCCCGAGCCTTAGGCTAGAGCTCCCCGAACCTTAGGCTATGGCTCCCCTAGCCTTAGGGTAATGTTCCCCTAAACTTAAGCTAGGGCACCCCTAGGCTTAGGCTAAGGCTAGGGCTCCCCTAGCCTTAGGCTAGTGCTCCCCTAGCCTTAGCCTATGGCACTCCTAGGCTTAGGCTAAGGCTAGGTCTCCCCTAGCCTTAGGCTAGGGCTCCCCTAGCCTTGGGCTGGGGCTCCCCTAGCCTTAGGCTAGCGCACCCCTAGGCTTAGGCTAAGGCTAGGGCTCCCCTAGCCTAAGGCTAGGGCTCCCCTAGCCTTAGGATAGGGATCCCCTAGCCTTAGGCTAGGGCACCACTAGGCTTAAGTTAAGGCAAGGGCTCCCCTAGCCTCAGGCTGGGGATCCCCTATCCTTACGTTAGGGCAGCCCTATGCTTAGGCCAAGGCCAGGGATCCCCTCGCCTTAGGCTAGGGCACCTTTAGGCTTAGGCTAAAGCTAGGGCTCCCCTAGGCTTAGGCTAAGGCTAGGGCTCCCTAGCCTTAGGTTAGGGCTCCCCTAGCCTTAGGCTAGGGCACCCGTAGGCTTAGGCTAAGGCTAGGGCTCCCCTAGCCTTAGGCTAGGGCTCCCCTAGCCTTAGGTTATGGCACCCCTAGGCTTGGGCTAAGGCTAGCGCTCCCCTAGCCTTAGGGTAGTATTCCCCTAACCTTAAGCTAGGGCACCCCTAGGCTTAGGCTAAGGCTAGGTCTCCCCTAGCCTTAGGCTAGGGCTCCCCTACCCTTGGGCTGGGGCTCCCCTAGCTTTAGGCTAGGGCACCCCTAGGCTTAGGCTAAGGCTAGGCCTTCCCTAGCCTAAGGCTAGGGCTCCCTTAGCCTTAGGATAGGGATCCCCTAGCCTTAGGCTAGGGCACCACTAGGCTTAAGTTAAGGCAAGGGCTCCCCTAGCCTTAGGCTAGGGCTCCCCTATCCTTACGTTAGGGCAGCCCTATGCTTAGGCCAAGGCTAGGGATCTCCAAGCCTTAGGTTAGGGCACCCCTAGGCTTGGGCTAAGGCTAGCGATCCCCTAGCCTTAGGCTAAGGCTAGGACTCCCCTAGCCTTAGGTTAGGGCTCCCCTAGCCTTAGGCTAGGGCACCCCTAGGTTTAGGCTAAGGCTATGGTTCCCCTAGCCTTAGGATAGGGCTCCCCTAACCTTAGTCTAGGGCTCCCCTAGGCTTAGGCTAAGGCTAGAGCTCCTCTAACGTTAGGTAAGGGCACCCCTAGGCTTATGCTAGGGCTCCCCGAGCCTTCGGCTAGAGCTCCCCTAACCTTAGGCTATGGCTCCCCTAGCCTTAGGGTAGTGTTCCCCTAACCTTAGGCTAGGGCACCCCTAGGCTTAGGATAAGGCTAGGGCTCCCCTAGCCTTAGGCTAGGGCTCTCCTAGGTTAGGCTAAGGCTAGGTCTCCCTGAGACTTAGGCTAGGGCTCCCCTAGCCTTAGGATAGGGCACCCCTAGGCTTAGGCTAAGGCTAGGGCTCCCCTAGCCTTTGGCTAGGGCTCCCCTAGCCTTAGGTTATGGCACCCCTAGGCTTGGGCTAAGGCTAGCGCTCCCCTAGCCTTAGGCTAAGGCTAGGGCTCCCCTAGCCTTAGGTTAGGGCTCCCCTAGCCTTAGGCTAGGGCACCCCTAGGTTTAGGCTAAGTTATGGTTCCCCTAGCCTTAGGATAGGGCTCCTCGAGCCTTAGTCTAGGGCTCCCCTAGGCTAAGGCTAGGGCTCCCCTAGGCTTACGCTAGGGCTCCCAGAGCCTTAGGCTAGAGCTCCCCGAACCTTAGGCTATGGCTCCCCTAGCCTTACGGTAGTGTTCCCCTAACCTTAGGCTAGGGCACCCCTAGGCTTAGGCTAAGGCTAGGGCTCCCCTAGCCTTAGGCTAGTGCTCCCCTAGCCTTGGGCTGGGGCTCCCCTAGCCTTAGGCTAGGGCTCCCCTAGCCTTAGGCTAGGGCACCCCTAGGCTTAGGTTAAGGCTAGGGCTCCCTGAGACTTAGGCTAGGGCTCCCCTTACCTTAGGCTAGGGCACCCCTAGGCTAAGGCTAAGGCGAGGGCTCCGCTAGCCTTAGGATAGGGCTCCCATCGCCTTAGGCTAGGGCACCCGTAGGCTTAGGCTAAGGCACCTGTAGGCTTAGGCTAAGGCTAGGGTCCCCTAGCCTTAGGCTATGGCTCCCCTAGCCTTAGGCTAGAGCTACCCAAGCCTTGGGCTAGGGCTCCCCAAGCCTTATGCTAGGGCACCCTTAGGCTTAGGTTAAGGCAAGGGCTTCCCTAGTCTTAGGCTAATGTTCCCCTAACCTTAGGCTAGGGCTCCCCTAGGCTTAGGCTAAGGCTAGGGCTCCCCTAGCCTTTGGTTAGTGCTCCCCTAGCCTTAGGCTAAGACACCCCTAGCCTTAAGCTAGGGCTCCTCTAGCCTTGGGCTAGGGCACTCCTAGGCTTAGGCTAGTGCTCCCCTAGCGTTAGGTAAGGGCACCCCTAAGCTTAGGCTATGGCTCCCCGAGCATTAGGCTAGGGCTCCCCGAACCTTAGGCTATGGCTCCCCTAGCCTTAGGCTAGTGTTCCACTAACCTTAGGCTAGGGCACCCCTAGGCTTAGGCTAAGCCTAGGGCTCCCCGAGCCTTAGGCTAGGGCTCTGATAGCCTTAGGCTAGGGCACCGATAGGCTTAGGCTAAGGCTAGGGCTCCCTGAGCCTTACTAGGGCTCCCCGAACCTTAGGGTATGGCTCCCCTAGCCTTAGGTTAGTGTACCCCTAACGTTAGGCTAGGGCACCCCTAGGCTTAGGCTAAGGCTAGGGCTCCCCTAGCCTTAGGCTAGTGCTCCCCTAGCCTTAGGCTGGGGCTTTTCTAGACTTAGGTTAGGGCACCCTTATTCTTACCCTAAAGCTAGCGCTCCCCAAGCCTTAGGCTAGGGCACTTTTAGGCTTAGGGTAAGGCTAGGGCTCCCATAGCCTTAGGCTAAGGCTCCAGTAGCCTTAGGCTAGGGCTCCCCTAGCCTTAGGCTAGGGCACCCCTAGGCTTAGGCTAAGGCTAGGGAACCCCTAGCCTTAGGTTAGGGCTCCCCTAGCCTTAGGGTATGGAACCCCAAGGCTTAGGCTAAGGCTAGGGCTCCCCTACCCTTAGGCTAGGGCTCCCCTAGGCTTAGGCTAAGGCTAGGGCTCCCGGAGACTTAGGCTAGGGCTCCCCTAGCCTTAGTCTAGTCCTCCACTAGCCTTAGGCTAGGGCACCCCCAGGCTTAGGCTAAGGCTAAGGCTCCCCTAGCCTTAGGTTAGGGCTCCCCTAGACTTAGGCTAGGGCACCCCTGGGCTTAGGCTAAGGCTAGGTCTCCCCTAGCCTAAGGCTATGTCTCCGCTAGCCTTAGGATAGGGCTCCGCTAGCCTTAGGCTAGGGCACCACTAGGCTTAGGTTAAGGCATGGGCTCCCCTAGCCTTAGGCTAGGGCTCCCCTATCCTTACGTTAGGGCACCCCTAGGCTTAGGCCAAGGCTAGGGATCCCCTCGCCTTAGGCTAGGGCACCCGTAGGCTTAGGCTAAGGCTAGGGCTCCCCTAGCCTTAGACTAGGGCTCCCCTAGCCTTAGGTTAGGGCACCCCTAAACTTGGGCTAAGGCTAGCGCTCCACTAGCCTTAGGCTAAGGCTAGGGCTCCCCTAGCCTTAGGTTAGGGCTCCCCTAGCCTTAGGCTAGGGCACCCCTAGGTTTAGGCTAAGGCTATGGTTCCCCTAGCCTTAGGATAGGGCTCCCCTAACCTTAGTCTAGGGCTCCCCTAGGCTTAGGCTAGGGCTCCCCTAGGCTTAGGCTAAGGCTAGCGCTCCCTTAGCGTTAGGTAAGGGCACCCCTAGGCTTACACTAGGGCTCCCCGAGCCTTAGGCTAGAGCTCCCTGAACCTTAGGCTAGGGCTCCCCTATCCTTACGTAAGGCACCCCTAGGCTTAGGCCAAGGCTAGGGATCACCTCGGCTTAGGCTAGGGCACCTTTAGGCTTAGGCTAAGGCTAGGGCTCCCCTAGGCTTAGGCTAAGCCTAGGGCTCCCTAGCCTTAGGTTAGGGCTCCCCTAGCCTTAGGCTAGGGCACCCGTAGGTTTAGGCTAAGGCTAGGGCTCCCCTAGCCTTAGGCTAGGTGTCCCCAAGCCTTAGGTTAGGGCACCCCTAGGCTTGGGCTAAGGCTAGCGCTCCCCTAGCCTTAGGCTAAGGCTAGGGCTCCCCTAGCCTTAGGTTAAGGCTCCCCTAGCCTTAGGCTAGGGCACCCCTAGGATTAGGCTAAGGCTATGGTTCCCCTAGCCTTAGGATAGGGCTCCCCTAGCCTTAGTCTAGGGCTCCCCTAGGCTTAGGCTAGGGCTCCCCTAGGCTTACGCTAGGGCTCCCCGAACCTTAGGCTAGAGCTCCCCGAACCTTAGGCTATGGCTCCCCTAGCCTTACGGTAGTGTTCCCCTAACCTTAGGCTAGGGAACCCCTAGGCTTAGGCTAAGGATAGGGCTCCCCCAGCCTTAGGCTAGTCCTCCTCTAGCCTTAGCCTAGGGCACCCCTAGGCTTAGGCTAAGGCTAGGTCTCCCCTAGCCTTAGGCTAGGTCTCCCCTAGCCTTAGGCTAGGGCTCCCCTAGCCTTAGGCTAGGGCACCCCTAGGCTTAGGCTAAGGCTAGGGCTCCCTGAGACTTAGGCTAGGGCTCCCCTTACCTTAGGCTAGGGCACCCCTAGGCTAAGGCTAAGGCGAGGGCTCCCCTAGCCTTAGGATAGGGCTCCCATAGCCTTAGGCTAGGGCACCCGTAGGCTTAGGCTAAGGCTAGGGCTCCCCTAGCCTTAGGCTAGGGCTCCCCTAGCCTTAGGTTAGGGCACCCCTAGGCTTGGGCTAAGGGTAGCGCTCCCATAGCCTTAAGCTAAGGATAGGGCTCCCCTAGCCTTAGGTTAGGGCTTCCCTAGCCTTAGGTTAGGGCTCCCCTAGCTTTAGGCTAGGGCACCCCTAGGTTTAGGCTAAGGCTATGGTTCCCCTAGCCTTAGGATAGGGCTCCACTAGCCTTAGTCTAGGGCTCCCCTAGGCTTAGGCTAGGGCTCCCCTAGGCTTAGGCTAAGGCTAGCGCTCCCCTCGCGTTAGGTAAGGGCACCCCTAGGCTTACACTAGGGCTCCCCGAGCCTTAGGCTAGAGCTCCCCGAACCTTAGGCTATGGCTCCCCTAGCCGTAGGGTAGTGTTCCCCTAACCTTAAGCTAGGGCACCCCTAGGCTTGGGCTAAGGCTAGGGCTCCCGTAGCCTAAGGCTAGGGCTCCCCTAGCCTTAGGATAGGGATTCCCTAGCCTTAGGCTCGGGCACCACTAGGCTTACGTTAAGGCAAGGGCTCCCCTAGCCTTAGGCTAGGGCTCCCCTATCCTTACGTTAGGACAGCCCTATGCTTAGGCCAAGGCTAGGGATCTCCTCGCCTTAGGCTAGGGCAACTTTAGGCTTAGGCTAAAGCTAGGGCTCCCCTAGGCTTAGGCTAAGGCCAGGGCTCCCTAGCCTTATTTAGAGCTCCCCTAGCCTTAGGCTAGGGCACCCGTAGGCTTAGGCTAAGGCTAGGGCTCCCCTAGCCTTAGGCTAAGGCTCCCCTAGCCTTAGGTTAGGGCACCCCTAGGCTTGGGCTAAGGCTAGCGATCCCCTAGCCTTAGGCTAAGGCTAGGGCTCCCCTAGCCTTAGGTTAGGGCTCCCCTAGCCTTAGTCTAGGGCACCCCTAGGCTTAGGCTAAGGCTAGGGCTCCCCTAGCCTTAGGCTAGTGCTCCCCTAGCCTTAGCCTAGGGCACCCCTAGGCTTAGGCTAAGGGTAGGTCTCCCCTAGCCTTAGGCTACGGCTCCCCTAGCCTTGGGTTGGGGCTCCCCTAGCCTTAGGCTAGGGCTTTTCTAGACTTAGGTTAGGGCACTCCTAGGATTAGGCTAGGGCTTTTCTAGACTTAGGTTAGGGCACTCCTAGGCTTAGTCTAAGGCTAGAGCTCCATAAGCCTTAGGCTAGGGCACTTTTAGGCTTAGGCTTAGGGTAGGGCTCCCCTAGCCTTAGGCTAGGGCACCCCTAGGCTTAGGCTAAGGCTAGGGCTCCCATAGCCTTAGGCTAGTGCTCCCCTAGCCTTAGGCTAGGGCACCCCTAGGCTAAGGCTAAGGCGAGGGCTCCCCTAGCCTTAGGTTAGGGCTCCCCTAGCCTTAGGCTAGGGCTCCCATAGCCTAAGGCTAGTGTACCCCTAACCTTAGGCTAGGGCACCCCTAGGTTTAGGTAAAGCTAGTGCTCCCCAAGCCTTATGCTAGGGCACTTTTAGGCTTAGGCTAAGGCTAGGGCTCCCTAGCCTTAGGCTAAGGCTCCCCTAGCCTTAGGCTAAGGGTCCCCTAGCCTTAGGCTTGGGCACCCCTAGGCTTAGGCTAAGGCTAGGGCACTCCTAGCCTTAGGTTAGGGCTTCCCTAGCCTTAGGCTATGGAACCCCAAGGCTTAGGCTAAGGCTAGGGCTCCCCTAGCCTTAGGCTACGGCACCCCTAGGCTTAGGCTAAGGCTAGGGCTCCCTTAGCCTTAGGTTAGGGCTCCCCTAGCCTTAGGCTAGGGCACCCGTAGGCTTAGGCTAAGTCTAGGACTCCCCTAGCCTTAGGCTAGGGCACCCCTAGCCTTATGCTAGGGCTTCCCTAACCTTAGGCTAGGGCACACCTAGCCTTAGGCTAGGGCTCCCCTAGCCTTAGGCTAGTGCTCCCCTAGTCTTAGGCTAGGGCTCCCCTAGGCTTAGGCTAAGGCTACGGCTCCCCTAGCCTTTGGCTAGTGCTCCCCTAGCCTTAGACTAGGGCACCCCTAGTCTTAATTTGGGGCTCCCCTAGCCTTAGGCTAGGGCTCCCCTAGCCTTAGGCTAGTGCTCCCCTAGCCTTAGGCTAGGGAACGCCTAGGCTTAGGCTAAGGCTAGGGCTCCCCTAGCCTTAGGCTAGGGCTCCCCTAGCCTTGGGCTAGGGCTCCCCTAGCCTTAGGCTAGGCACGCCTAGGCTTAGTCTAAGGCTAGGGCTCCCCTAGCCTTAGGCCAGGGCTCCCCTAGCCTTGGGCTAGGGCTCCCCTAGCCTTAGGCTAGGGCTTTTCTAGCCTTAGGATAGGGCACCCCTAGGCTTAGGCTAACGCTAGGGCTCCCCTAGCCTTAGGCTAAGGCTCCCCTAGCCTTAGGCTACGGCTCCTCCAGCCTTAGGCTAGGGCACCCCTAGGCTTAGGCTAAGGCTAGGGCTCCCTAGCCTTAGGCTAAGGCTCCCCTAGCCTTAGGCTAAGGGTCCCCTAGCCTTAGGCTTGGGCACCCCTAGGCTTAGGCTAAGGCTAGGGCTCCCCTAGCCTTAGGCTAGGGCTCCCCTAGCCTTGGGCTAGGGCTCCCCTAGCCTTAGGCTAGGCACGCCTAGGCTTAGGCTAAGGCTAGGGCTCCCCTAGCCTTAGGCCAGGGCTCCCCTAGCCTTGGGCTAGGGCTCCCCTAGCCTTAGGCTAGGGCTTTTCTAGCCTTAGGATAGGGCACCCCTAGGCTTAGGCTAAGGCTAGGGCTCCCATAGCCTTAGGCTAAGGCTCCCCTAGCCTTAGGCTACGGCTCCCCTAGCCTTAGGCTAGGGCACCCCTAGGCTTAGGCTAAGGCTAGGGCACCCCTAGCCTTAGGCTAGGGCTCCCCTAGGTTAGGATAAGGCTAGGGCTCCCTGAGACTTAGGCTAGGGCTCCCTTAGCCTTAGGCTAGGGCACCCCTAGCCTTAGGCTAAGGCTAGGGCTTCTCTACCCTTAGGATAGGGAACCCCTAGGCTTAGGCTAAGGCTAGGGCTCCCCTAGCCGTAGGCTAGGGCTTCCCTAGTCTTAGGCTAGGGCTCCCCTAGCCTTGGGCTAGGGCTCACCTAGCCTTACGCTAGGCACCCCTAGGCTTAGGCTAAGGCTAGGGCTCCCCTAGCCTTGGGCTAGGGCTCCCCTTGCCTTAGGCTAGGGCTTTTCTAGCCTTAGGTTAGGGCAACCCTAGGCTTAGGTTAAGGCTAGGGCTCCCCTAGCCTTAGGTAGGGCTTCCCTAACCGTAGGCTATGGCACCCCTAGGCTTAGGTTAAGGCTAGGGCTCCTCTAGCCTTAGGCTGTTGCTCCCCTAGGTTAGGATAAGGCTAGGGCTCCCTGAGACTTAGGCTAGGGCTCCCTTAGCCTTAGGCTAGGGCACCCCTAGCCTTAGGCTAAGGCTAGGGCTTCTCTAGCCTTAGGATAGGGAACCCCTAGGCTTAGGCTAAGGCTAGGGCTCCCCTAGCCTTAGGCTAGGGCTTCCCTAGTCTTAGGCTAGGGCTCCCCTAGCCTTGGGCTAGGGCTCACCTAGCCTTACGCTAGGCACCCCTAGGCTTAGGCTAAGGCTAGGGCTCCCCTAGCCTTGAGCTAGGGCTCCCCTTGCCTTAGGCTAGGGCTTTTCTAGCCTTAGGTTAGGGCAACCCTAGGCTTAGGCCATGGCTCCTCTAGCCTTAGGCTAGACCTACCCTAGCCTTGGGCTAGGGCTCCCATATCCTTAGGCTAGTGCACCGATAGGCTTAGGCTAAGGCTAGGGCTCCCCGAGCCTTACTAGTGCTCCCCAAACTTTAGGCTATGGCTCCCCTAGCCTTAGGCTAGTGTACCCCTAACCTTCGGCTAGGGCACCCCTAGGCTTAGGCTAAGGCTAGGGCTCCCCTAGCCTTGGGCTAGTGCTCCCGTAGCCTTAGGCTAGGGCTCCCTTAGGCTTAGGCTAAGGCTAGGGCTCTCCTAGCCTTAGGCTCGGGCACCCCTAGGCTTAGGCTAAGGCTAGGGCTCCCCTAGCCTTAGGCTAGGTCTTCTCTAGACTTAGGTTAGGGAAACCCTAAATTTAGGCTAAAGCTAGCGCTCCCCAAGCCTTAGGCTAGGGCACTTTTAGGCTTAGGCTAAGGCTAGGGCTTCCCTAGCTTAGGCTAAGGCTTCCCTAGCCTTAGGCTAGGGCTCCCGTAGCCTTAGACTTGGGCACCCCTAGGCTTAGGCTAAGGCTAGGGCACCCCTAGCCTTAGGTTAGGGCTCCCCTAGCCTTAGGCTATGGAACCCCAAGACTTAGGCTAAGGCTAGGGCTCCCCTACCCTTAGGCTAGGGCTCCCCTAGGCTTAGGCTAAGGCTAGGGCTCCCTGCGACTTAGGCTAGGGCTCCCCAAGCCTTAGGCTAGGACACCCCTAGGCTTAGGCTAAGGCTAGGGTTCCCCTAGCCTTAGGCTAGTGCTCCCCTAGCCTTAGTCTAGGGCACGCCTAGGCTTAGGCTAAGGCTAAGGTTCCCCTAGCCTTAGGTTTGCACTACCCTAGCCTTAGGCTTGGGCTACCCTAGCCTTGGGCTAGGGCTCCCCTAGCCTTAGGCTAGGGCACCCCTAGTATTAGGCTAAGGTAGGGCTCCCCTAGCCTTAGGCTAGGGCTCCCCTAGTCTTAGGCTAAGGCTAGGGCCCCCGAGCCTTGGGCTCTGGCTGCCCTAGCCTTACGTTAGGGCACCCCTAAGCTCTGGCTAAGGCTAGCGCTAACCTAGCCTTAGGCTAGGGCACTTTTAGGCTTAGGCTAAGGCTAGGGCTCCCCTAGCCTTAGGCTAGGGCACCCCTAGGCTTAGGCTAAGGCTAGGGCTCCCCTACCCTTAGGTTAGGGCTCCCCTAACCTTAGGCTAGGGCACCCGTAGGCTTAGTCTAAGTCTAGGACTCCCCTAGCCTTAGGCTAGGGCTCCCCTAGTCTTAGGCTAGGGCTCCCATAGGCTTAGGGTAAGGCTAGGGCTCCCCTAGCCTTAGGCTACTGCTCCCCTAGCCTTAGACTAGAGCACCACTAGCCTTAGGCTAGGGCACTCCAACCTTAGGCTAGCGCTCCCCTAGCGTTAGGTAAGGGCACCCCTAGGCTTAGGCTATGGCTAGGGCTCCCCTAGACTAAGGCTAGTGCTCCCCAAACCTTAGGCTAGAGCACCCCTAGGCTTAGTTTAAGGCTAGGGCTCCCCTATCCTTAGGCTAGTGCTCCCCTAGCCTTGCTCTAGGGCTCCCCTAGCCTTAGGCTAGGGCTTTTCTAGCCTTAGGTTAGGGCACCCGTAGGCTTAGCCTTAGGCTAGGGCTCCCCTAGCCTTAGGGTAGAGCACCCCTAGGCTTAGGCTAAGGCTAGGGCACACCTAGCCTTAGGTTAGGGCTCCCCTAGCCTTAGGCTATGGCACCCCTAGGCTTAGGTTAAGGCTAGGGCTACCCTAGCCTTAGGCTAGGGCTCCCCTAGGTTAGGCTAAGGCTAGGGCTCCCTGAGACTTAGACTAGGGCTCCCCTAGCTTTAGGCTAGGGCCCCCTAGGCTTAGGCTAAGGCTAGGGCTCCCCTAGCCTTAGGCTAATGCTCCCCTAGCCTTAGGCAAGGGCACCCCTAGGCTTAGGCTAAGGCTAGGGCTCCCCTAGCCTTAGGCTAATGCTCCCCTAGCCTTGGGCTATGGCTCCCCTAGCCTTAGGCTAGGGCACCCCTAGGCTTAGACTAAGGCTAGGGCTCCCCTAGGCTTAGGCAAGGGCTCCCCTAGCCTTAGGCTAGTGCTCCCCTAGCCTTAGGCTAGGGCACCCCTAGGCTTAGGCTAAGGCTAGGGCTCCTCTAGCCTTAGGATAGGGCACCCCTAGGCTTAGGCTAAGGCTAGGGCTCCCCTAGCCTTAGGTTAGGGCTCCCTTAGCCTTGGGCTAGGGCTCCCCTAGCCTTAGGCTAGGCACCTTTAGGCTTAGGCTAAGGCTAGGGCTCCCCTAGCCTTAGGCTTGGGCTCCCCTAGCCTTGGGCTAGGGCTCCCCTAGCCTTAGGCTAGGCACCCCTAGGCTTAGACTAAGGCTAGGGCTCCCCTCTGCTTAGGCTAGGGCACCCCTAGGCTTAGGCTATGGCTAGGGTTCCCCTAGCCTTAGGCTATGGCTCCCCTAGCCTTAGGCTCGAGCTACCCTAGCCTTGGGCTAGGGCTCCCCTAGCCTTAGGTAGGGCATCCCTAGGCTTAGGCTAAGGCTAGGGCTCCCCGAGCCTTAGGCTAGGGCTCCCATATCCTTAGGCTAGGGCACCGATAGGCTTAGGCTAAGGCTAGGGCTCCCCGAGCCTACTAGTGCTCCCCAAACCTTAGGCTATGGCTCCCCTAGCCTTAGGCTAGTGTACCCCTAACCTTAGGCGAGGGCACCCCTAGGCTTAGGCTAAGGCTAGGGCTCCCCTAGCCTTAGGCTAGTGCTCCCCTAGCCTTAGGCTAGGGCTCCCTTAGGCTTAGGCTAAGGCTAGGGCTCCCCTAGCCTTAGGCTAGGGCACCCCTAGGCTTTGGCTAAGGCTAGGGCTCCCCTAGCCTTAGGGTAGGGCTCCCCTAGCCTTAGGCTAGGTCTTCTCTAGACTTAGGTTAGGGCACCCTTAGGTTTAGGCTAAAGCTAGCGCTCCCCAAGCCTTAGGCTAGGGCAATTTTAGGCTTACGCTAAGGCTAGGGCTTCCCTAGCCTTAGCCTAAGGCTTCCCTAGCCTTAGGCTAGGGCTCCCCTAGCCTTAGAATTGGGCACCCCTAGGCTTAGGCTAAGGCTAGGGCACCCCTAGCCTTAGGTTAGGGCTCCCCTAGCCTTAGGCTATGGAACCCCAAGACTTAGGCTAAGGCTAGGGCTCCCCTACCCTTAGGCTAGGGTACCCCTAGGCTTAGGCTAAGGCTAGGGTTCCCCTAGGCTTAGGCTAGTGCTCCCCTAGCCTTAGTTTAGGGCACCCATAGGCTTAGGCTAAGGCTAAGGCTCCCCTATCCTTAGGTTTGGGCTCCCCTAGCCTTAGGCTTGGGCTACCCTAGCCTTGGGCTAGGGCTCCCCTAGCCTTAGGCTAGGGCACCCCTAGGCTTAGGCTAAGTAGGGCTCCCCTAGCCTTAGGCTAGGGCTCCCCTAGGCTTAGGCTAAGGCTAGGGCCCCCGAGCCTTGGGCGCTGGCTCCCCTAGCCTTACGTTAGGGCACCCCTAGGCTTAGGCTAAGGCTAGGTCTCCCCTAGCCTTAGGCTAGGGCTCCCCTAGCCTTAGGCTAGGGCTCCCCTAGGCTTAGGCTAAGGCTAGGGCTCCCTAGCCTTAGGTTAGGGCTCCCCTAGCCTTAGGTTAGGGCACCCCTAGGCTCTGGCTAAGTCTAGCGCTCCCCTAGCCTTAGGCTAGGGCACTTTTAGGCTTAGGCTAAGGCTAGGGCTCCCCTAGCCTTAGGCTAGAGCACCCCTAGCCTTAGGCTAGGGCTCTCCTAACCTTAGGCTAGGGCACACCTAGCCTTAGGCTAGGGTCCCCTAACCTTAGTCTAGGTCTCCCCTAGTCTTAGGATAGGGCTCCCCTAGGCTTAGGGTAAGGCTAGGGCTCCCCTAGCCTTAGGCTAGTGCTCCCCTAGCCTTATACTAGGGCACCCCTATCCTTAGGCTAGGGCACTCCAAGGCTTATGCTAGCGCTCCCCTAGCGTTAGGTAAGGGCACCCCTAGGCTTAGGCTAGGGCTCCCTGAGCCTTAGGCTAGGACTCCCCGAACCTTAGGCTATGGCACCCCTAGCTTAAGGCTAGTGTTCCCCTAACCTTAGGCTAGGGCACCCCTAGGCTTAGGCTATGGCTAGGACTCCCCTAGCCTTAGGCTAGTGCTCCCCTAGCCTTAGGCTAGGGCACCCCTAGGCTTAGGCTAAGGCTAGGGCTCCCCTATCCTTAGGCTAGGGCTCCCCTAGCCTTGGGCTAGGCACCCCTAGGCTTATGCTAAGGCTAGGGCTCCCCTTCCCTTAGGCTAGGGCTCCCCTAGCCTTGGGCTAGGGCTCCCCTAGCCTTAGGGTAGGGCTTTTCTAGCCTTAGGTTAGGGCACCCCTAGGCTTAGGCTAAGGCTAGGGCTCCCCTAGCCTTAGGCTAAGGCTCCCCTAGCCTTAGGCTAGGGCACCCCTAGGCTTAGGCTAAGGCTAGGGCACCCCTAGCTTTAGGTTAGGGCTCCCCTAGCCTTAGGCTATGGCACCCCTAGGCTTAGGTTAAGGCTTGGGCTCCCCTAACCTTAGGCTAGGGCACCCCTAGGCTTAGGCTAAGGCTAGGGCTCCCCAAGCGTTAGGCTAGTGCTCCCCTAGCCTAAGGCTGGGACACCCCTAGGCTTAGGCTAGGGCACCCCTAGGCATAGGCTAAGGCTAGGGTTCCCCTACCCTTAGGCTATGGCTCCCCTAGCCTTAGGCTAGAGCTACCCTAGCCTTGGGCTAGGGCTCCCCTTGCCTTAGGTAGGGCACCCCAAGGCTTAGGCTAAGGTTAGGGCTCCCCGAGCCTTAGGCTAGGGCTCCCATAGCCTTAGGGAATGGCACCGATAGGCTTAGGCTAAGGCTAGGGCTCCCCGAGCCTTACTAGGGCTCCCCAAACCTTAGGCTATGGCTCCCCTAGCCTTAGGCTAGTGTACCCCTAACCTTAGGCTAGAGCTCCCCTAGCCTTAGGCTAGTGCTCCCCTAGCCATAGGCTAGGGCAACCCTAGGCTTAGGCTAAGGCTAGGGCTCCCCTAGCCTTAGGCTAGGGCACCCCTAGGCTTAGGCTAAGGCTAGGGCTTCCCTAGCCTTAGGCTAGGGCTCCCCTAGCCTTAGGCTAGGGCTTTTCTAGACTTAGGTTAGGGCACCCCTAGGCTTAGGCTAAAGCTAGCGCTCCCCAAGCCTTAGGCTAGGGCACTTTTAGGCTTAGGCTAAGGCTAGGGCTCCCCTAGCCTTAGGCTAAGGCTCCCCTAGCCTTAGGCTAGGGCTCCCCTAGCCTTAGGCTAGGGCTCCCCTAGCCTTAGGCTAGGGCACCGCTAGGCTTAGGCTAAGGCTAGGGCACGGCTTTCCTAGCCTTAGGCTATGGAACCCCAAGGCTTAGGCTAAGGCTAGGGTTCCCCTACCCTTAGGCTAAAGCTCCCCTAGGCTTAGGCTAAGGCTAGGGCTCCCATAGCCTTAGGCTAGTGCTCCCCTAGCTTTAGGCTAGGGCACCCCTAGGCTTAGGCTAAGGCTAAGACTCCCCTAGCCTTAGGTTAGGGCTCCCCTAGGCTTAGGCTAGGGCTACCCTAGGCTTAGGCTTAGGCTAGGGCTCCCCTAGCCTTAGGCTTGTCCTCCCCTAGCCTTAGGCTAGGGCTCCCCTAGCCTTAGGCTAGAGCTCCCCTAGCCTTAGGCTAGGGCACCACTAGGCTTAGGTTAAGGCAAGGGCTCCCCTAGCCTTAGGCTAGGGCTCCCCTAGCCTTACGTTAGGGCACCCCTAATCTTAGGCCAAGGCTAGGGATCCCCTAGCCTTAGGCTAGGGCACCTTTAGGCTTAGGCTAAGGCTAGGGCTCCCCTAGGCTTAGGCTAAGGCTAGGGCTTCCTAGCCTTATGTTAGGGCTCACCTATCCATAGGCTAGGGTACCCCTAGGCTTAGGCTAAGGCTTGGGCTCCCCTAGCCTTAGGCTAGGGCTCCTCTAGCCTTAGGTTAGGGCACCCCTAGGCTTGGGCTAAGGCTAGCGCTCCCCTAGCCTTAGGCTAAGGCTAGGACTCCCCTAGTCTTAAGTTAGGGCTCCCCTAGCCTTAGCCTAGGGCACCCCTAGGTTTAGGCTAAGGCTATGGTTCCCCTAGCCTTAGTATAGGGCTCCCCTAGGCTTAGGCTAAGGCTAGGGTTCCCCTAGCCTTAGGCTATGGCTCCCCTAGCCTTAGGCTAGAGCTACGCTAGCCTTGGGCTAGGGCTCCCCTAGCCTTAGGTAGGGCACCCCTAGGCTTAGGCTAAGGCTAGGGCTCCCCGAGCCTTAGGCTAGGGCTCCCATAGCCTTAGGCTAGGGCACCGATAGGCTTAGGCTAAGGCTACGGCTCCCCGAGCCTTACTAGGGCTCCCCAAACCTTAGGCTATTGCTCCCCTAGCCTTAGGCTAGTGTACCCCTAACCTTAGGCTAGGGCACCCCTAGGCTTAGGCTAAGGCTAGGGCTCCCCTAGCCTTAGGCTAGTGCTCCCCTAGCCTTAGGCTAGGGCACCCCTAGGCTTAGGCTAAGGCTAGGGCTCCCCTAGCCTTAGTCTAGGGCACCCCTAGGCTTAGGCTAAGGCTAGGGCTCCCCAAACCTTAGGCTAGGACTCCCCTAGCCTTAGGCTAGGGCACCGCTAGGCTTAGGCTAAGGCTAGGGCACGGCTTTCCTAGCCTTAGGCTATGGAACCCCAAGGCTTAGACTAAGGCTAGGGCTCCCCTACCCTTAGGCTTGAGCTCCCCTAGGCTTAGGCTAAGGCTAGGGCTCCCCTAGCCTTAGGCTAGTGCTCCTCTAGCCTTAGGCTAGGGCACCCCTAGGCTTAGGCTAAGGCTAAGGCTCCTCTAGCCTTAGGTTAAGGCACCCCTAGCCTTGGGCTAAGGCTAGCGCTCCCCTAGCCTTAGGCTAAGGCTAGGACTCCCCTAGTCTTAGGTTAGGACTCCCCTAGCCTTAGGCTAGTGGTCCCCTAGGCTTAGGCTAAGGCTAGCGCTCTCCTGGCGTTAGGTAAGGGCACCCCTAGTCTTATGCTAGGGTTCCCTGAGCCTTAGGCTAGGGCTCCCTGAACCTTAGGCTAGGGCTCCCCTAGCCTTGGGCTAGGGTTCCCCTAGTCTTAGGCTAAGGCTTTTCTAGACTTAGGTTAGGGCACTCCTAGGCTTAGGCTAAGGCTAGGGCTCCACAAGCCTTAGGCTAGGGCACTTTTAGGCTTAGGCTTAGGCTAGGGCTCCCCTAGCCTTAGGCTAAGGCTCCCCTAGGCTTAGTCTAAGGCTAGGGCTCCCTGAGACTTGGGCTAAGGCTCCCCTAGCCTTAGGCTAGGGCACCCCTAGGCTTAGGCTAAGGCTAGGGCTCCCCTAGCCTTAGGCTAGGGCTCCCCTAGCTTTAACTAGGGCTCCCCTAGCCGTGGGCTAGGGCTCCCCTAGCCTAAGGCTAGGGCACCCCTAGGCTTAGGCTATGGCTAGGGCTCCCCGAACCTTAAGCTATGGCTCCCCTAGCCTTAGGCCAGGGCACCCCAGGCTTAGGCTAAGGCTAGGGCTCCTCTAGCCTTAGGCTAGGGCACCCCTAGGTTTAGGCTAAGGCTAGGGCTCCCCTAGCCTTAGGCTAGGGGTCCCCTAGCCTTAGGCTAGGACTTTTCTAGCCTTAGGTTAGGGCACCCCTAGGCTTAGGCTAATGCTAGGGCTCCCCTAGCCTTAGGCTAGGGCTCTCCTAGCCTTAGGCTAGGGCTCCCCTAGCCTTAGGCTAGGGCACCCCTAGGCTTAGGCTAAGGCTACGGCACCCCTAGTCTTAGGTTAGGTCTCCCCTAGCCTTAGGCTATGGGACCCCTAGGCTTAGGTTAAGGCTAGGGCTCCCCTAGCCTTAGGCTAGGGCTCCCCTAGGTTAGGCTAAGGCTAGGGCTCCCCTAGGTTAGGCTAAGGCTAGGGCTGCCTGAGACTTAGGCTAGGGTTCTCCTAGCCTTAGGCTAGGGCACCCCTAGGCTTAGGCTAAGGCTAGGGCTCCCCTAGCCTTAGGCTAGTGTTCCCCTAGCCTTAGGCTAGGGCACCCCTAGGTTTAGGCTAGGGCACCCCTAGGCTTAGGCTAAGGCTAAGGTTCCCCTAGCCTTAGGCTATGGCTCCCCTAGCCTTAGGCTAGAGCTACCCTAGCCTTGGGCTAGGGCTCCCCTAGCCTTAGACTAGCGCACCCCTAGGCTTAGACTAAGGGTAGGGCTCCCCTAGCCTTAGGCTAGGGCTCCCCTAGCCTTATGCTAGGGCACCCCTAGGCTTAGGTTAAGGCAAGGGCTCCCCTAATCTTAGGCTAATGCTCCCCTAACCTTAGGCTAGTGCTCCCCTAGCGTTAGGTAAGGGCACCCCTAGGCTTAGGCTAGGGCTAGGGCTCCCCTAGCCTTAGGCTAGTGCTCCCCTAGCCTTAGGCTAGGGCACCCCTAGGCTTAGGCTAAGGCTAAGGTTCCCCTAGCCTTAGGTTAGGGCTCCCCTAGCCTTAGGCTAGGGCTACCCTAGCCTTGGGCTAGGGCTCCCCTAGCCTTAGGCTAGGGCATCCCTAGGCTTATGCTAAGGCTAGGGCTCCTCTAGCCTTAGGCTAGGGCTCCCCTAGCCTTAGGCTAGGTCTCCCCTACCCTTAGGCTAGGGCACCACTAGGCTTAGGTTAAGGCAAGGGCTCCCCTAGCCTTAGGCTAGGGCTCCCCTAGCCTTACGTTAGGGCACCCCTAAGATTAGGCCAAGGCTAGGGATCCCCTAGCCTTAGGGTATGGCTCCCCTAGCCTTAGGCTAGAGCTACCCTAGCCTTGGGCTAGGGCTCCCCTAGCCTTAGACTAGCGCACCCCTAGGCTTAGACTAAGGGTAGGGCTCCCCTAGCCTTAGGCTAGGGCTCCCCTAGCCTTATGCTAGGGCACCCCTAGGCTTAGGTTAAGGCAAGGGCTCCCCTAATCTTAGGCTAATGCTCCCCTAACCTTAGGCTAGTGCTCCCCTAGCGTTAGGTAAGGGCACCCCTAGGCTTAGGCTAGGGCTCCCCGAGCCTAATGCTAGGGCTCCACGAACCTTAGGCTAGGGCTCCCCTAGCCTTAGGCTAGTGTTCCCCTAACCTAAGGCTAGGGCTCCCCTAGGCTTAGGCTTAGGCTAGGGCTCCCCTAGCCTTAGGCTAGTGCTCCCCTAGCCTTAGGCTAGGGCACTCCTAGGCTTAGGCTAAGGCTAGGGCTCCCCTAGCCTTAGGCTAGGGCTCCCCTAGCCTTAGGCTAGGGCACCCCTAGCCTTAGGCTAGTGTACCCCGAACCTTAGGCTAGGGCACCCCTAGGCTTAGGCTAAGGCTAGGGCTTCCCTAGGCTTAGTCTAGGGCTTTTCTAGACTTATGTTAGGGCACCCCTAGGCTTAGGCTAAAGCTAGCGCTCCCCAAGCCTTAGGATAGGGCACTTTTAGGCTTAGGCTAAGGCTAGGGCTCCCCTAGCCTTAGGCTAAGACTCCCCTAGCCTTAGGCTAGGACTCCCCTAGCCTTAGGCTAGGGCACCGCTAGGCTTAGGCTAAGGCTAGGGCACCCCTAGCCTTAGGTTAGGGCTCCCCTAGCCTTAGGCTATGGAACCCGAAGGCTTAGGCTAAGGCTAGGGCTCCCCTACCCTTAGGCTAGGGCTCCCCTAGGCTTAGGCTAAGGCTAGGGCTCCTTGAGACTTACGCTAGGGCTCCCCTAGCCTTAGGCTAGGGCACCCCTAGGTTTAGGCTAAGGCTAGGGCTCCCCTAGACTTAGGCTAGTGCTCCCCTAGCCTTAGGCTAGGGCACCCCTAGGCTTAGGCTAAGGCTAAGGTTCCCCTAGCCTTAGGTTAGGGCTCCCGTAGCCTTAGACTAGGGCTACCCTAGCCTTGGGCTAGGGCTCTCCTAGCCTTAGGCTAGGGAATCCCTAGGCTTAGGCTAAGGCTAGGGCTCCTCTAGCCTTAGGCTAGGTCTCCCCTACCCTTAGGCTAGGGCACCACTAGGCTTAGGTTAAGGCAAGGGCTCCCCTAGCCTTAGGCTAGGGCTCCCCTAGCCTTACGTTAGGGCACCCCTAAGATTAGGCCAAGGCTAGGGATCCCCTAGCCTTAGGCTATGGCTCCCCTAGCCTTAGGCTAGAGCTACCCTAGCCTTGGGCTAGGGCTCCCCTAGCCTTAGACTAGCGCACCCCTAGGCTTAGACTAAGGGTAGGGCTCCCCTAGCCTTAGGCTAGGGCTCCCTTAGCCTTATGCTAGGGCACCCCTAGGCTTAGGTTAAGGCAAGGGCTCCCCTAATCTTAGGCTAATGCTCCCCTAACCTTAGGCTAGTGCTCCCCTAGCGTTAGGTAAGGGCACCCCTAGGCTTAGGCTAGGGCTCCCCGAGCCTAAGGCTAGGGCTCCACGAACCTTAGGCTAGGGCTCCCCTAGCCTTAGGCTAGTGTTCCCCTAACCTAAGGCTAGGGCTCCCCTAGGCTTAGGCTTAGGCTAGGGCTCCCCTAGCCTTAGGCTAGTGCTCCCCTAGCCTTAGGCTAGGGCACTCCTAGGCTTAGGCTAAGGCTAGGGCTCCCCTAGCCTTAGGCTAGGGCTCCCCTAGCCTTAGGCTAGGGCACCCCTAGCCTTAGGCTAGTGTACCCCGAACCTTAGGCTAGGGCACCCCTAGGCTTAGGCTAAGGCTAGGGCTTCCCTAGGCTTAGGCTAGGGCTTTTCTAGACTTATGTTAGGGCACCCCTAGGCTTAGGCTAAAGCTAGCGCTCCCCAAGCCTTAGGATAGGGCACTTTTAGGCTTAGGCTAAGGCTAGGGCTCCCCTAGCCTTAGGCTAAGACTCCCCTAGCCTTAGGCTAGGACTCCCCTAGCCTTAGGCTAGGGCACCGCTAGGCTTAGGCTAAGGCTACGGCACCCCTAGCCTTAGGTTAGGGCTCCCCTAGCCTTAGGCTATGGAACCCGAAGGCTTAGGCTAAGGCTAGGGCTCCCCTACCCTTAGGCTAGGGCTCCCCTAGGCTTAGGCTAAGGCTAGGGCTCCTTGAGACTTACGCTAGGGCTCCCCTAGCCTTAGGCTAGGGCACCCCTAGGTTTAGGCTAAGGCTAGGGCTCCCCTAGCCTTAGGCTAGTGCTCCCCTAGCCTTAGGCTAGGGCACCCCTAGGCTTAGGCTAAGGCTAAGGTTCCCCTAGCCTTAGGTTAGGGCTCCCCTAGCCTTAGGCTACGGCTACCCTAGCCTTGGGCTAGGGCTCCCATAGCCTTAGGCTAGGGAATCCCTAGGCTTAGGCTAAGGCTAGGGCTCCTCTAGCCTTAGGCTAGGGCTCCCCTAGCCTTAGGCTTGGGCTCCCCTAGCCTTACGTTAGGGCACCCCTAAGATTAGGCCAAGGCTAGGGATCCCCTACTCTTAGGCTAGGGCACCACTAGGCTTAGGTTAAGGCAAGGGCTCCCCTAGCCTTAGGCTAGGGCTCCCCTAGCCTTACGTTAGGGCACCCCTAAGATTAGGCCAAGGCTAGGGATCCCCGAGCCTTAGTCTAGGGAACCTTTAGGCTTAGGCTAATGCTAGGGCTCCCCTAGGCTTAGGCTAAGGCTAGGGCTCCCTAGCCTAAGTTAGGGGTCCCCTAGCCTTAGGCTAGGGTACCCCTAGGCTTAGGCTAAGGCTAGGGCTCCCCTAGCCTTAGGCTAGGGCTCCCCTAGCCTTAGGCTAGGGCTCCCCTAGCCTTAGGTTAGGGCACCCCAAGGCTTGGGCTAAGGCTAGCGCTCCCCTAGCCTTAGGTAAGGTTAGGGCTCCCCTAGCCTTAGGTTAGGGCTCCCCTAGCCTTAGACTAGGGCAACCCTAGGTTTAGGCTAAGGCTATGGTTCCCCTAGCCTTAGGATAGGGCTCCGCTAGCCTTAGGCTAGAGCTCCCCTAGCTTAGGCTAGGGCTCCCCTAGGCTTAGGCTAAGGCTAGCGCTCCCCTGGCATTAGGTAAGGGCACCCCTAGGCTTACGCTAGGGCTCCCCGAGCCTTAGGCTAGGGCTCCCCGAACCTTAGACTAGGGCTCCCCTAGCCTTGGGCCAGGGATCCCCTAGCCCTAGGCTAGGGCACCCCTAGGCTTAGGCTAAGGCTAGGGCTCCCCTAGCCTTAGGCTACTGCTCCCCTAGCCTTAGGCTAGGGCACCCCTAGGCTTAGGCTAAGGCTAGGGCTCCCTGAGACTTATGCTAGGGCTTCCCTAGCCTTAGGCTTTGGCACCCCTAGGATTAGGCTAAGGCTAGGGCTCCCCTAGCCTTAGGCTAGGGCTCCCCTAGCCTTAGGCTAGGGCTCCCCTAGCCTTAGGCTAGGGCTTTTCTAGACTTAGGTTAGGGCACTCCTAGGCTTAGGCTAAGGCTAGCGCTCCACAAGCCTTAGGCTAGGGCACTTTTAGGCTTAGGCTTAGGCTAGGGCTCCCCTAGCCTTAGGCTAAGGCTCCCCTAGGCTTAGGCTAAGGCTAGGGCTCCCTGAGACTTAGGCTAGGGCTCCCCTGTCCTTAGGATAGGGCTCCCCTAGGCTTAGGCTAAGGCTCCCCTAGCCTTAGGCAAGTCTCCCCTAGCCTTAGACTAGGGCCCCCCTAGCCTTAGGCTATGGCTCCCCTAACCTTAGGCTAGGGCTCCCCTAGCCTTAGGTTAAGTCACCCCTAGGCTTAGGCTAAGGCTAGGGCTCCCCTAGCCTTAGGCTAAGGCACCCCTAGGCTTAGGCTAAGGCTAGGGCTCCCTGAGACTTAGGCTAGGGCTCCCATAGCCTTAGGCTAGGGCACCGATAGGCTTAGGCTAAGGCTAGGGCACCCCAAGCCTTACTAGGGCTCCCAGAACCTTAGGCTATGGCTCTCCTAGCCTTAGGCTAGTGTACCCCTAACCTTAGTCTAGGGCACCCCTAGACTTAGGCTAAGGCTAGGGCTCCCCTAGCCTTAGGCTAGTGTTCCCCTAGCCTTAGGCTAGGGCACCCCTAGGCTTAGGCTAAGGCTAGGTCTCCCCTAGCCTTAGGATAGGGCACCCATAGGCTTAGGCTAGGACTCCCCGAGCCTTAGTTTAGGGCACACCAGGCTTAGGCTACGGTTCCCTTAGCCTTATGCTAAGGCTCCCCTAGCCTAAGGCTAGGGCTCCCCTAGCCTTAGGTAGGGTACCCCTAGGCTTAGGCAAAGGCTAGGGATCCCCTAGCCTTAGGATAGGACCTCCCTAGCCTTAGGTTAGGGCACACCTAGGCTTAGGCTAGGGCTCCCCTTGCCTTAAGCTTGGGCTCCCCTAGGCTTAGGCTAGTGCTCCCTTAGCTTTAGGCTAGGCCTGCCCTAGCCTTAGGGTAGGGCACCCCTAGCCTTAGGCTAGGGCACCCCTAGGATTTGGCTAAGGCTTGGGCTCCTCTAGCCTTAGGCTACTGCTCCCCAACCTTAGGCTAGGGCACCCTTAGGCTTAGGCTAAGTCTAGGGCTCCCCTAGCCTTTGGTATGGCAGCCCTAGGCTTAGGCTTGGGCTCCCCTATCCTTAGGCTAGGGCTCCCCTAGCCTTAGGCTTGGGCACCCCTAGGCTTAGGCTAAGCTAGGGCTCTCCTAGCCTTAGGCTAGGGCTCTCCTAGCCTTAGGCTAGGGCTCTCCTAGCCTTAGGCTAGGGCACCACTAGGCTTAGGCTAGGGCTCCCCTTGCCTTAGGCTCGGTCTTCCCTAGCCTTAGGCTCGTGCTCCCCTAGCCTTAGGCTTGGTCACCCATAGCCTTAGGCCATGGCTCCCCTAGACTTAGTCCAGGGCTCCCCTAGCCTTAGGGTAGGGATCCCCTAGCTTTTAGGCTAGGGCACCTTTAGGCTTACGCTAAGGCTAGGGTTCCCCTAGCCTTAGGCTACGGCTCCCGTAGCCTTAGGCTAGGGCACCACTAGGCTTAGGCTAAGTCTATGGCTCCCCTAGCCTTAGGCTACGGCACCCCTAGGCTTAGGCTAGGGCTCCCATAGACTTAGGCTAGGGTACCCCTAGGGTTAGGGTAAGGCTAGCGCTCCCCTAGCCTTAGGCTAGGGCTTCCCTAGCCTTAGGCTAGGGCACCCCTAGGCTTAGGCTAAGGCTAGGGCTCCCTCGCCTTAGGCTAGGGCTACCCTAGCATTAGGCTAGGGCACTCCTAGGCTTAGGCTAAGGCTAGGGCTCCCCTAGCCTTAGGTTATGGCACCCCTAGCCTTAGGCTAGGGCTCCCCTAGCCTTAGGGTAGGTCACACCTAGGCTTAGGCTAATTCTAGCGCTACCCTAGCCTTAGGCTAGGGCACCCCTAGGCTTAGGCTTGAGCACCCCTAGGCTTAGTCCAGGGCTCCCCTAGCCCTAGTCTAGGGCTCCCCTATCCTTAGGCTAGGGCACCCCTAGCCTTAGGCTAAAGCTAGGGCTCCCCTAGCCTTCGGCTAGGGCTCCCCTAGCCTTAGGGTAGGTCACCCCTAGGCTTAGGCTAATTCTAGGGCTCCCCTAGCCTTAGGCCAGGGCACCCCTAGGCTTAGGCTCAGGCACACCTATGCTTAGAATAGGGCTCCCCTAGACTTAGTCTAGGGCTCCCCTAGCCTTAGGCTAGTGCTCCCCTAGCCTTAGGCTCGGTCACCCATAGCCTTAGGCTAGGGCTCCCCTAGACTTAGTCCAGGGCTCCCGTAGCCTTAGGGTAGGGCTCCCCTAGCCTTGGCTAGGGCACCCCTAGACTAAGGCTAACGCTAGGGTTCCCATAGCCTAAGGATAGGGCTCCCCGAGCCCTAGGCTAGGGCACCCCTAGGCCTAGGCTAAGGCTAGGGCTCGCCTAGCCTTAGGCTAGGGCTCCCCAAGCCTTAGGCTAGGGGACCCCTGGGCTTAGGCTAGGGCACCTCTAGGCTTAGGCTAAGGCTAGGGCTCCCCTAGCCCTAGGCTAGGGCACCTTTAGGCTTAGGCTAAGGCTAGGGCTCCCCTAGCCTTAGGCTAGGGCTCCACTAGCCTTAGGCTAGGGTACCCCTAGGCTTAGGCTAGGACTCCCCTAGCCTTAGGCTAGGGCACCCCTAGGCTTAGGCTAAGGCTACGGCTCCCCTAGCCCTAGGCTAGGGCACCTTTAGGCTTAGGCTAAGCCTAGGGCTCCCCTAGCCTTAGGCTAGGGCTCCACTAGCCTTAGGCTAGGGCACCCCTAGGCTTATGCTTGGACTCCCCTAGCTTTAGGCTAGGGCACCCCTAGGCTTAGGCCAAGCTAGGGCTCTCCTAGCCTTAGTCTAGGGCTCTCCTAGCCTTAAGCTAGGGCTCTCCTAGCCTTAGGCTAGGGCACCACTAGGCTTAGGCTAGGGCTCCCCTTGCCTTAGGCTCGGGCTCCGCTAGCCTTAGGCTCGTGCTTCCCTAGCCTTAGGCTTGGTCACCCATAGCCTTAGGCTAGGGCTCCCTTAGACTTAGTCCAGGGCTCCCCTAGCCTTAGGGTAGGGATCCCCTAGCCTTGGCTAGGGCACCCCTAGGCTAAAGCTAACGCTAGGGTTCCCAAAGCCTAAGGCTAGGGCTCCCCGAACCTTAGGCTAGGCCACCCCTAGGCATAGGCTAAGGCGAGGGCTCCCCTAGCCTTAGGCTAGGGCACCCCTAGCCTTAGGCTAAGGCACCCCTAGGCTTAGGCTAAGGCTAGGGCTCCCTTAGCCCTAGGCTAGGGCACCTTTAGGATTAGGCTAAGGCTAGGGCTCCCCTAGCCTTAGGCTAGGGCTCCCCTAGCCTTAGGCTAGGGCTCCACTAGCCTTAGGCTAGGGCACCCCTAGGCTTATGCTAGGACTCCCCTAGCCTTAGGCTAGGGCACCCCTAGGCTTAGGCTAACTCTAGGGCTCCCCTAGCCTTAGGCTAGGGCTCCCCTAGCCTTAGGCTAGGGCACCCATAGGCTTAGGCTAGGACTCCCATAGCCTTAGACTCGGGCACCCCTAGGCTTAGGCTAAGGCTAGGGCTCCCCTAGCCTTAGGCTAGGGCACCCCTAGGCTTAGGCTAAGGCTAGGGCTCCCCTAGGCTTAGGCTAAGGCTAGGGCTCCCGTAGCATTATGCTAGGGCTCCCCTAGCCTTAGTCTAGGGTTCCCCTAGCTTTTAGGCTAGGGCACCTTTAGGCTTACGCTAAGGCTAGGGTTCCCCTAGCCTTAGGCTACGGCTCCCCTAGACTTAGGCTGGGGCACCACTAGGCTTAGGCTAATTCTAGGGCTCCCCTAGCCTTAGGCTACGGCACCCCTAGGCTTAGGCTAGGGCTCCCATAGACTTAGGCTAGGGCACCCCTAGGGTTAGGGTAAGGCTAGCGCTCCCCTAGCCTTAGGCTAGGGCTTCCCTAGCCTTAGGCTAGGGCACCCCTAGGCTTAGGCTAAGGCTAGGGCTCCCCTCGCCTTCGACTAGGGCTACCCTAGCAGTAGGCTAGGGCAACCCTAGGCTTAGGCTAAGGCTAGGGCTCCCCTAGCCCTATGCTAGGGCTCCCCAAACCTTAGGCTAGGGGTCCCCTAGCCTTAGGCAACGGCACCCCTAAGCTTAGGCTAAGTCTAGGGCTCCCCTAGCCTTAGGCTATGGCACCCCTAGGCTTAGGCATGGGGCTCCCCTAGCCTTAGGGTAGGTCACACCTAGGATTAGGCTAATTCCAGGGCTACCCTAGCCTTAGGCTAGGGTACCCCTAGGCATAGGCTTGGGCACCCTTAGGCTTAGTCCAGGGCTCCCCTAGCCCTAGGCTAGGGCTCCCCTATCCTTAGGCTAGGGCACCCCTAGGCTTAGGCTCGGGCACCCCTATGCTTAGGCTAAAGCTAGGGCTCCCCTAGCCTTCGGCTAGGGCTCCCCTAGCCTTAGGGTAGGTCACCCCTAGGCTTAGGCTAATTCTAGGGCTCCCCTAGCCTTAGGCTTGGGCACCCCTAGGATTAGGCTCAGGCACACCTATGCTTAGAATAGGGCTCCCCTAGACTTAGGCTAGGGCACCCCAAGCCTTAGGCTAGTGCTCCCCTAGCCTTAGGCTCGGTCACCCATAGCCTTAGGCTAGGGCTCCCCTAGACTTAGTCCAGTGCTCCCATAGCCTTAGGGTAGGGCTCCCCTACCTTGGTTAGGGCACCCCTAGGCTACGGCTAACGCTAGGGTTCCCTTAGCCTAAGGCTAGGGCTCCCCGAGCCATAGGCTAGGGCACCCCTAGGCCTAGGCTAAGGCTAGGGCTCCCCTAGCCTTAGGCTAGGGCTCCCCTTGCCTTAGGCTAGGGCTCCCCTATCCTTAAGCCAGGGCACCCCTATCCTTAAGCCAGGGCACCCCTAGGCTTAGTCCAGGGCTCCCATAGCCTTAGGCTAGGGCTCCCAAAGCCTTAGGCTAAGGCACACCTAGGCTTAGGCTAGGGCTACCCTAGCCTTAGGTTCGGGCACCCCTAGGCTTAGGCTAGGGCTCCCCTAGCCTTAGGCTAGGGCACCCATAGCCTTAGGTTAGACTCCCCTAGCCTTAGGCTAGGGCTCCCCTATCCTTAAGCCAGGGCACCCCTAGGCTTAGTCCAGGGCTCCCATAGCCTTAGGCTAGGGCTCCCCTAGCCTTAGGCTAGGGCTCCCCTAGGCTTAGGCTCGGGTACCTCTATCCTTAGGCTAGGGCTCCCCTAGCCTTTGGTTCTGGCACCCCTAGGCTTAGGCTTAGGCTAGGGTTCCATTAGCCTTAGGCTAGGGCTCCCCTAGCCTTAGACTAGGGCGGCCCTTATCCTTAGTCTAGGGCACCCCTAGGCTTAGGCTAAGCATAGGGCTCTCCTAGCCTTAGGCTAGGCAACCCCAAGGCTTAGGCTTGGGCTCCCCTAGCCTTAGGCTAGAGCTCCCCTAGCCTTAGGCTAGGGCACACTTAGGCTTAGGCTAGGGCTACCCTAGCCTTAGGCTAGGGCTCCCCTAGCCCTAGGCTAGGGCTCCCCAAACCTTAGGCTAGGGGTCCCCTAGCCTTAGGCAACGGCACCCCGAAGCTTAGGCTAAGTCTAGGGCTCCCCTAGCCTTAGGCTATGGCACACCTAAGCTTAGGCTAGGGCTCCTCTAGTCTTAGGCTAGGGCACACCTAAGCTTAGGCTAAGGCTAGGGATCCCCTAGATTCAGACTAGGGCTCCCCTAAGGCTTAAGCTAGGGCTCCCCTAGCCTTAGACTAGGGCACCCCTAGGCTTAGGCTAAGGCTAGGGCTCCCCTAGCCTTGGGCTATTGCTCCCCTAGCCTTAGACTAGGGCACCCCTAGGCTTAGGCTAAGGCTAGGGCTCCTCTAGCCTTAGGCTATGGCTCCCCTAGCCTTAGGCTAGGGCTCCCCTAGCCTTAGGCTGGGGCTCCCCTAGCGTTAGGCTAGGGCACCCATAGGCTTAGGCTAAGGCTAGGGCTCCCCTAGTCTTAGGCTAGGGCACACCTAAGCTTAGGCTAAGGCTAGGGATCCCCTAGATTCAGACTAGGGCTCCCATATCCTTAGTCTAGGGCACCCCTAGGCTTAGGCTAAGCCTAGGGCTCTCCAACCTTAGGCTAAGGCTCTCCTAGCCTTAGGCTAGGGCACCCCTAGGCTTAGGCTAGGGCTCCCCTAGCCTTAGGCTCGGACTCCCCTAGCCTTAGGCTACTGCTCCACTAGCCCTAGGCTCGGGCATCCCTAGCCTTAGAATAGGGCTCCCCTACCCTTAGGGTCGGGCACCCCTAGCCTTATGCTAGGGCTCCCCTAGCCTAAGCCTAGGTCTCCCCTAGCCTTAGGTTAGAGCACCCCTAGGCTTAGACTAGGTCTCCCCTAGCCTTAGGCAAGGGCACCCCTAGGCTTAAGTTACGGCTAGGGCTCCCCTACCCTTAGGGTCGGGCACCCCTAGCCTTATGCTAGGGCTCCCCTAGCCTAAGCCTAGGTCTCCCCTAGCCTTAGGTTAGAGCACCCCTAGGCTTAGACTAGGTCTCCCCTAGCCTTAGGCAAGGGCACCCCTAGGCTTAGGCTAAGGCTAGGGCTCCCCTAGCCTTAGGCTAGGGCTCACCTAGCCTTAGGCTAGGGCTCCCCTCGTCTTCGGCTAGGGCTCCCCTAGCCTTAGTGTAGGTCATCCCTAGGCTTAGGTTAAGGCTAGGGCTCCCCTAGCCTTAGACTAAGTATCCCCTAGCCTTAGGCTAGGGCTCCCCTAGCATTAGGCTCGGGCACCGCTAGGCTTAGGCTCGGCACCCCTAGGCTTAGGCTAGAGCTCCCCTAGCCTTAGGCTAGGGCTCCCCTAGGCTTAGGCTAAGACTAGGGCTCCCCTAGACTTAGGTTAGGCCTCCCCAAGCCTTAGGCTAGGGCTCCCCTAGCCTTAGGAAAGGGCACCCCTAGGCTTAGGCTAAGGCTAGGGCTCCCCTAACCTAAGACTAGGGCTCCCCTAGCCTTTGGCTATGGCACCCATAGGCTTAGGCTAAGGGTAGGGCTGGCCTAGCCTTAGGTATGGCAGCCCTAGGCTTAGGCTTGGGCTCCCCTAGCCTTAGGCTAGGGCACCCCTAGGCTTAGGCTAAGGGTAGGGCTCCCCTAGTCTTAGGCATGGACACCCCTAAGCTTAGGCTAAGGCTAGGGCTCCCCTAGCCTTAGGCTAGGGCACCCCTAGGCTTAGGCTAGGGCACCCATAGGCTTAGGCTAATGCTAGGGCACCCCAAGCCTTAGGTATGGCAGCCCTAGGCTTAGGCTTGGGCTCCCCTAACCTTAGGCTAGGGCACCCCTAGGCTTAGGCTAAGGATAGGGCTCCCCAAGTCTTAGGCTAGGGCACCCCTAAGCTAAGGCTTAGGCTAGGTCTCCCCTAGTCTTAGGCTCAGGCTCCTCTAGCCTTAGGCTCGTGCTCCCCTAGCCTTAGGCTCGGGCACCCCTAGCCTTAGGCTAGGGCTCCCCTAGACTTAGGCTAGGGCTCCCCTAGCCTTAGGCTAGTGCTCCCTTATCCTTAGGCCAGGGCACCCTTAGGCTTAGTCCAGGGCTCCCCTAGCCTTAGACTAGGGCTCCCTTAGGCTTAGGCTCAGGCACCCCTAAGCTTAGGCTAGGGCAACCCTAGGCTTAGGCTAAGGCTAGGGCTCCCCTAGCCTTAGGCTAGGGCTCCCCTAGCCTTAGGCTAGGGCTCCCATAGCCTTAGGCTAGGGCACCCAAAGGCTTAGGCTAGGGCACCCATAGGCTTAGGCTAAGGCTAGGGCTCCCGTAGCCTTAGTATGGCAGCCTTAGGCTTAGGCTTGTGCTCCCCTAGCCTTAGGCTAGGGCTCCCCTAGGCTTAGGCTCGGGTACCTCTATCCTTAGGCTAGGGCTCCCCTAGCCTTTGGTTCTGGCACCCCTAGGCTTAGGCTTAGGCTAGGGTTCCATTAGCCTTAGGCTAGGGCTCCCCTAGCCTTAGACTAGGGCGCCCCTTATCCTTAGTCTAGGGCACCCCTAGGCTTAGGCTAAGGCGAGGGATCCCCTAGCCTTAGGCTAGGGCACCCCTAGTCTTAGGCTAAGACTAAGGCACCCCTAGCCTTCGGCTAGGGCTCCACTAGCCTAGGGTAAGTCACCCCGAGGCTTAGGCTAAGTCTAGGGCTCCCCTAGCCTTAGGCTAAGGCTCCCCTATCCTCAGGCTAGGGCTCCCCTAGCCTTAGGCTAGGGCACCCCTAGGCTTAGGCTCGGGCACCCCTAGGCTTAGGCTAGGGCTCCCCTAGCCTTAGGCTAGGGCTCCCCTAGCATTAGGCTAGGGCTCCCCTAGCCTTAGGGTACGTCACCCCGAGGCTTAGGCTAAGGCTAGGGCTCCCCTAGCCTTAGGCTAAGGCTCTCCTATCCTTAGGCTAGGGCTCCCCTAGCCTTAGGCTAGGGCTCCCCTAGCCTAAGGGTAGGGCTTCCGTAGCCTTAGGTTAGGGCACCCCTAGGCTTAGGCTAGGACACCCATAGGCTTAGGCTAAGGCTAGGGCTCCCCTAGCCTTAGGCTAGGGCACCCCTAGGCTTAGGCTAGAGCTCCCCTAACCTTAGGCTAGGGCACCCCTAGGCGTAGGCTAAGGATAGGGCTCCCCAAGTCTTAGGCTAGGGCACCCCTAAGCTAAGGCTTAGGCTAGGTCTCCCCTAGCCTTAGGCTCAGGCTCCCCTAGCCTTAGGCTCGTGCTCCCCTAGCCTTAGGCTCGGGCACCCCTAGCCTTAGGCTAGGGCTCCCCTAGACTTAGGCTAGGGCTCCCCTAGCCTTAGGCTAGTGCTCCCTTATCCTTAGGCCAGGGCACCCTTAGGCTTAGTCCAGGGCTCCCCTAGCCTTAGACTAGGGCTCCCTTAGGCTTAGGCTCAGGCACCCCTAGGCTTAGGCTAGGGCAACCCTAGGCTTAGGCTAAGGCTAGGGCTCCCCTAGCCTTAGGCTAGGGCTCCCCTAGCCTTAGGCTAGGGCTCCCATAGCCTTAGGCTAGGGCACCCAAAGGCTTAGGCTAGGGCACCCATAGGCTTAGGCTAAGGCTAGGGCTCCCCTAGCCTTAGTATGGCAGCCTTAGGCTTAGGCTTGTGCTCCCCTAGCCTTAGGCTAGGGCTCCCCTAGGCTTATGCTCGGGTACCTCTATCCTTAGGCTAGGGCTCCCCTAGCCTTTGGTTCTGGCACCCCTAGGCTAAGGCTTAGGCTAGGGTTCCATTAGCCTTAGGCTAGGGCTCCCCTAGCCTTAGACTAGGGCGCCCCTATCCTTAGTCTAGGGCACCCCTAGGCTTAGGCTAAGGCGAGGGATCCCCTAGCCTTAGGCTAGGGCACCCCTAGTCTTAGGCTAAGACTAAGGCTCTCCTAGCCTTCGGCTAGGGCTCCACTAGCCTAGGGTAAGTCACCCCGAGGCTTAGGCTAAGTCTAGGGCTCCCCTAGCCTTAGGCTAAGGCTTCCCTATCCTTAGGCTAGGGCTCCCCTAGCCTTAGGCTAGGGCACCCCTCGTCTTCGGCTAGGGCTCCCCTAGCCTTAGTGTAGGTCATCCCTAGGCTTAGGTTAAGGCTAGGGCTCCCCTAGCCTTAGACTAAGTATCCCCTAGCCTTAGGCTAGGTCTCCCCTAGCATTAGGCTCGGGCACCGCTAGGCTTAGGCTCGGCACCCCTAGGCTTAGGCTAGAGCTCCCCTAGCCTTAGGCTAGGGCTCCCCTAGGCTTAGGCTAAGACTAGGGCTCCCCTAGCCTTAGGTTAGGCCTCCCCAAGCCTTAGGCTAGGGCTCCCCTAGCCTTAGGAAAGGGCACCCCTAGGCTTAGGCTAAGGCTAGGGCTCCCCTAACCTAAGACTAGGGCTCCCCTAGCCTTTGGCTATGGCACCCATAGGCTTAGGCTAAGGGTAGGGCTGGCCTAGCCTTAGGTATGGCAGCCCTAGGCTTAGGCTTGGGCTCCCCTAGCCTTAGGCTAGGGCACCCCTAGGCTTAGGCTAAGTGTAGGGCTCCCCTAGTCTTAGGCATGGACACCCCTAAGCTTAGGCTAAGGCTAGGGCTCCCCTAGCCTTAGGCTAGGGCACCCCTAGGCTTAGGCTAGGGCACCCATAGGCTTAGGCTAATGCTAGGGCACCCCAAGCCTTAGGTATGGCAGCCCTAGGCTTAGGCTTGGGCTCCCCTAACCTTAGGCTAGGGCACCCCTAGGCTTAGGCTAAGGATAGGGCTCCCCAAGTCTTAGGCTAGGGCACCCCTAAGCTAAGGCTTAGGCTAGGTCTCCCCTAGCCTTAGGCTCAGGCTCCTCTAGCCTTAGGCTCGTGCTCCCCTAGCCTTAGGCTCGGGCACCCCTAGCCTTAGGCTAGGGCTCCCCTAGACTTAGGCTAGGGCTCCCCTAGCCTTAGGCTAGTGCTCCCTTATCCTTAGGCCAGGGCACCCTTAGGCTTAGTCCAGGGCTCCCCTAGCCTTAGACTAGGGCTCCCTTAGGCTTAGGCTCAGGCACCCCTAAGCTTAGGCTAGGGCAACCCTAGGCTTAGGCTAAGGCTAGGGCTCCCCTAGCCTTAGGCTAGGGCTCCCCTAGCCTTAGGCTAGGGCTCCCATAGCCTTAGGCTAGGGCACCCAAAGGCTTAGGCTAGGGCACCCATAGGCTTAGGCTAAGGCTAGGGCTCCCGTAGCCTTAGTATGGCAGCCTTAGGCTTAGGCTTGTGCTCCCCTAGCCTTAGGCTAGGGCTCCCCTAGGCTTAGGCTCGGGTACCTCTATCCTTAGGCTAGGGCTCCCCTAGCCTTTGGTTCTGGCACCCCTAGGCTTAGGCTTAGGCTAGGGTTCCATTAGCCTTAGGCTAGGGCTCCCCTAGCCTTAGACTAGGGCGCCCCTTATCCTTAGTCTAGGGCACCCCTAGGCTTAGGCTAAGGCGAGGGATCCCCTAGCCTTAGGCTAGGGCACCCCTAGTCTTAGGCTAAGACTAAGGCACCCCTAGCCTTAGGCTAGGGCTCCACTAGCCTAGGGTAAGTCACCCCGAGGCTTAGGCTAAGTCTAGGGCTCCCCTAGCCTTAGGCTAAGGCTCCCCTATCCTCAGGCTAGGGCTCCCCTAGCCTTAGGCTAGGGCACCCCTAGGCTTAGGCTCGGGCACCCCTAGGCTTAGGCTAGTGCTCCCCTAGCCTTAGGCTAGGGCTCCCCTA
Organism: Tenrec ecaudatus; assembly: GCF_050624435.1. Classification (NCBI taxonomy): domain Eukaryota; kingdom Metazoa; phylum Chordata; class Mammalia; order Afrosoricida; family Tenrecidae; genus Tenrec; species Tenrec ecaudatus. Next base: position 61,421 of record NW_027457968.1, read on the forward strand.
GCATTAGACTAGGGCTCCCCTAGCCTTAGGGTACGTCACCCCGAGGCTTAGGCTAAGGCTAGGGCTCCCCTAGCCTTAGGCTAAGGCTCTCCTATCCTTAGGCTAGGGCTCCCCTAGCCTTAGGCTAGGGCTCCCCTAGCCTAAGGGTAGGGCTTCCGTAGCCTTAGGTTAGGGCACCCCTAGGCTTAGGCTAGGACACCCATAGGCTTAGGCTAAGGCTAGGGCTCCCCTAGCCTTAGGCTAGGGCACCCCTAGGCTTAGGCTAGAGCTCCCCTAACCTTAGGCTAGGGCACCCCTAGGCGTAGGCTAAGGATAGGGCTCCCCAAGTCTTAGGCTAGGGCACCCCTAAGCTAAGGCTTAGGCTAGGTCTCCCCTAGCCTTAGGCTCAGGCTCCCCTAGCCTTAGGCTCGTGCTCCCCTAGCCTTAGGCTCGGGCACCCCTAGCCTTAGGCTAGGGCTCCCCTAGACTTAGGCTAGGGCTCCCCTAGCCTTAGGCTAGTGCTCCCTTATCCTTAGGCCAGGGCACCCTTAGGCTTAGTCCAGGGCTCCCCTAGCCTTAGACTAGGGCTCCCTTAGGCTTAGGCTCAGGCACCCCTAGGCTTAGGCTAGGGCAACCCTAGGCTTAGGCTAAGGCTAGGGCTCCCCTAGCCTTAGGCTAGGGCTCCCCTAGCCTTAGGCTAGGGCTCCCATAGCCTTAGGCTAGGGCACCCAAAGGCTTAGGCTAGGGCACCCATAGGCTTAGGCTAAGGCTAGGGCTCCCCTAGCCTTAGTATGGCAGCCTTAGGCTTAGGCTTGTGCTCCCCTAGCCTTAGGCTAGGGCTCCCCTAGGCTTAGGCTCGGGTACCTCTATCCTTAGGCTAGGGCTCCCCTAGCCTTTGGTTCTGGCACCCCTAGGCTAAGGCTTAGGCTAGGGTTCCATTAGCCTTAGGCTAGGGCTCCCCTAGCCTTAGACTAGGGCGCCCCTTATCCTTAGTCTAGGGCACCCCTAGGCTTAGGCTAAGGCGAGGGATCCCCTAGCCTTAGGCTAGGGCACCCCTAGTCTTAGGCTAAGACTAAGGCTCTCCTAGCCTTCGGCTAGGGCTCCACTAGCCTAGGGTAAGTCACCCCGAGGCTTAGGCTAAGTCTAGGGCTCCCCTAGCCTTAGGCTAAGGCTTCCCTATCCTTAGGCTAGGGCTCCCCTAGCCTTAGGCTAGGGCACCCCTAGGCTTAGGCTCGGGCACCCCTAAGCTTAGGCTAGGGCTCCCCTAGCCTTAGGCTAGGGCTCCCCTAGCATTAGGCTAGGGCTCCCCTAGCCTTAGGGTACGTCACCCCGAGGCTTAGGCTAAGGCTAGGGCTCCCCTAGCCTTAGGCTAAGGCTCTCCTATCCTTAGGCTAGGGCTCCCCTAGCCTTAGGCTAGGGCTCCCCTAGCCTAAGGGTAGGGCTTCCGTAGCCTTAGGATAGGGCACCCCTAGGCTTAGGCTAGGACACCCATAGGCTTAGGCTAAGGCTAGGGCTCCCCTAGCCTTAGGCTAGGGCACCCCTAGGCTTAGGCTTAGGCTAGAGCTCCCCTAGCCTTAGGCTAGGGCACACCTAGGCTTAGGCTAGGGCTACCCTAGCCTTAGGCTCGGGCTCCCCTAGCCCTAGGCTAGGGCTCCCCAAACCTTAGGCTAGGGGTCCCCTAGCCTTAGGCAACGGCACCCCTAAGCTTAGGCTAAGTCTAGGGCTCCCCTAGCCTTAGGCTATGGCACACCTAGGCTTAGGCTAGGGCTCCCCTAGTCTTAGGCTAGGGCACACCTAAGCTTAGGCTAAGGCTAGGGATCCCCTAGATTCAGACTAGGGCTCCCCTAAGGCTTAAGCTAGGGCTCCCCTAGCCTTAGACTAGGGCACCCCTAGGCTTAGGCTAAGGCTAGGGCTCCCCTATCCTTGGGCTACTGCTTCCCTAGCCTTAGACTAGGGCACCCCTAGGCTTAGGCTAAGGCTAGGGCTCCCCTAGCCTTAGGCTATGGCTCCCCTAGCCTTAGGCTAGGGCTCCCCTAGCCTTAGGCTGGGGCTCCCCTAGCGTTAGGCTAGGGCACCCATAGGCTTAGGCTAAGGCTAGGGCTCCCCTAGTCTTAGGCTAGGGCACACCTAAGCTTAGGCTAAGGCTAGGGATCCCCTAGATTCAGACTAGGGCTCCCATATCCTTAGGCTAGGGCACCCCTAGGCTTAGGCTAAGCCTAGGGCTCTCCAACCTTAGGCTAGGGCTCTCCTAGCCTTAGGCTAGGGCACCCCTAGGCTTAGGCTAGGGCTCCCCTAGCCTTAGGCTCGGACTCCCCTAGCCTTAGGCTACTGCTCCCCTAGCCCTACGCTCGGGCATCCCTAGCCTTAGACTAGGGCTCCCCTACCCTTAGGGTCGGGCACCCCTAGCCTTATGTTAGGGCTCCCCTAGCCTAAGCCTAGGTCTCCCCTAGCCTTAGGTTAGAGCACCCCTAGGCTTAGACTAGGTCTCCCCTAGCCTTAGGCAAGGGCACCCCTAGGCTTAGGCTAAGGCTAGGGCTCCCCTACCCTTAGGGTCGGGCACCCCTAGCCTTATGCTAGGGCTCCCCTAGCCTAAGCCTAGGTCTCCCCTAGCCTTAGGTTAGAGCACCCCTAGGCTTAGACTAGGTCCCCCTTAGCCTTAGGCAAGGGCACCCCTAGGCTTACGCTAAGGCTAGGGCTCCCCTAGCCTTAGGCTAGGGCTCACCTAGCCTTAGGCTAGGGCTCCCCTCGTCTTCGGCTAGGGCTCCCCTAGCCTTAGTGTAGGTCATCCCTAGGCTTAGGTTAAGGCTAGGGCTCCCCTAGCCTTAGACTAAGTATCCCCTAGCCTTAGGCTAGGGCTCCCCTAGCATTAGGCTCGGGCACCGCTAGGCTTAGGCTCGGCACCCCTAGGCTTAGGCTAGAGCTCCCCTAGTCTTAGGCTAGGGCTCCCCTAGGCTTAGGCTAATACTAGGGCTCCCCTAGCCTTAGGTAAGGGCTTCCCAAGCCTTAGGCTAGGGCTCCCCTAGCCTTAGGCAAGGGCACCCCTAGGCTTAGGCTAAGGCTAGGGCTCCCCTAACCTAAGACTAGGGCTCCCCTAGCCTTAGGCTATGGCACCCATAGGCTTAGGCTAAGGGTAGGGCTGGCCTAGCCTTAGGTATGGCAGCCCTAGGCTTAGGCTTGGGCTCCCCTAACCTTAGGCTAGGGCACCCCTAGGCTTAGGCTAAGGATAGGGCTCCCCAAGTCTTAGGCTAGGGCACCCCTAAGCTAAGGCTTAGGCTAGGTCTCCCCTAGCCTTAGGCTCAGGCTCCCCTAGCCTTAGGCTCTTGCTCCCCTAGCCTTAGGCTCGGGCACCCCTAGCCTTAGGCTAGGGCTCCCCTAGACTTAGGCTAGGGCTCCCCTAGCCTTAGGCTAGTGCTCCCTTATCCTTAGGCCAGGGCACCCTTAGGCTTAGTCCAGGGCTCCCCTAGCCTTAGACTAGGGCTCCCTTAGGCTTAGGCTCGGGCACCCCTAGGCTTAGGCTCGGGCACCCCTAGGCTTAGGCTAAGGCTAGGGCTCCCCTAGCCTTAGGCTAGGGCTCCCCTACCCTTAGGCTAGGGCTCCCATAGCCTTAGGCTAGGGCACCCAAAGGCTTAGGCTAGGGCACCCATAGGCTTAGGCTAAGGCTAGGGCTCCCCTAGCCTTAGTATGGCAGCCTTAGGCTTAGGCTTGTGCTCCCCTAGCCTTAGGCTAGGGCACCCCTAGGCTTAGGCTTATGCTAGGGCTCCCCTAGCCTTAGGCTAGGGCACCCCTAGGCTTAGGCTAGGGCTCCCCTAGCCTTAGTCTAGGGCACCCCTAGGATTACGTTAGACTCCCCTAGCCTTAGGTTAGGGCACCCCTAGGCTTAGGCTAGGGGTCCCCTTGCCTTATGTTCGGGCACCCCTAGGATTAGGCTTGGGCTCCCCTAGCCTTGGGCTAAGGCACGCCTAGACTTAGGCTTAGGCTAGGGCTCCCCTAGCCTTAGGCTAGGGCAACCCTAGGCTTAGGCTAAGGCTAGGGCTCCCCTAGCCTTAGGCTAGCGCACCCCTAGGCTTAACCTAAGGCTAGCGCTCCCCTAGCCTTAGGCTATGACTCCCCTAGCCTTAGGTTAGGGCACCCATAGGCTTAGGCTTAGGCTTGGGATACCCTAGCCTTAGGGTAGGGCACCCCTAAGCTTAGGCTAAGACTAGGGATCCCCTAGACTTAGACTAAGGCTCCCATATCCTTAGGCTAGGGCACCCCTAGGCTTTGGCTAAGCCTAGGGTTCTCCTAGCCTTAGGCTAGGGCTATCCTAGCCTTAGGCTAGGGCTCTCCTAGCCTTAGGCTAGGGCACCCCTAGGCTTAGGCTAGGGATCCCCTAGCCTTAGGCTAAGGCTCCCCTAGCCTTAGGCTCGTTCTCCCCTAACCCTAGGCTCGGGCACCCCTAGCCTTAGGCTAGGGCTTCCCGAGGCTTAGTCCAGGGTTCCCCTAGCCTTAGGCTAGGGCTCCCCTACCCTTAGGGTCGGGCACCCCTAGCCTTATGTTAGGGCTCCCCTAGCCTTAGGCAAGGGTTCCCCTACCCTTATGGTAGGGCAACCCTAGCCTTATGCTAGGGCTAACCTAGCCTAAGCCTAGGACTACCCTAGCCTTAGGCTAGGGCTCCCCTAGCCTTACACTAGGGCACCCCTAGGCTTAGGCTAAGGCTAGGGCTCCCATAGCCTTAGGATAGGACACCCCTAGGCTTAGGCTAAGGCTAGGGCTGCCCTAGCCTTAGGCTAGGGCACCCCTAGCCTTAGGCTAGGGCTCCCCTAGCCTTAGGTTCTGGCGCCCCTAGGCTTAGGCTAAGGCTAGGGCTCCCCTAGCCTTAGACTAGGGCACCCATAGGCTTAGGCTAGGGCACCCATAGGCTTAGGCTAAAGCTAGGGCTCCCTTAGGCTTAGGTATGGCAGACCTAGGCTTGGGCTTGGGCTCCCTTAGCCTTAGGCTAAGGCACCCGTAGGCTTAGGCTATGGGTAGGGTTCCCCTTGTCTTAGGCTAGGGCACCCGTAATCTAAGGCTAAGGCTAGGGCTCCCCTAGGCTTAGGCTCAGGCACCCCTAGGCTTAGGCTAAGGCTAGGGCTCCCCTAGCCTTAGGTAGGGCACCCCTAGGCTTAGGCTAGGGCTCCCCTAGCTTTAAGCTAGGGCTCCCCTAGGCTTAGGCTAAGGATAGGGCTCCTCTAGCCTTAGGCTAGTGCTCCCCAACCTTAGGCTAGGGCACCCCTAGGCTTAGGCTAGGGCACCCCTAGGCTTAGGCTAAGGCTAGGGCTCCTCTAGCCTTAGGCTAGTTCTCCCCAACCTTACGCTAGGGCACCCCTAGGCTTAGGCTAAGGCTAGGGCTCCCCTAGCCTTAGGTATGGCAGCCCTAGGCTTAGGCTTGGGCTCCCCTAGCTTTGGCTAGGGCACCCCTAAGCTTAGGCTAAGGCTAGGGCTCACCTAGCCTTAGGTTTGGGCTCCCCTATCCTTAGGCTAAGGCTCCCCTAGCCTTAGGCTAGGGCACCCCTAGGCTTAGGCTAAGCTAGGGCTCTCCTAGCCTTAGGCTAGGGCTCCCATAGATTTAGTCCAGGGCTCCCCTAGCCTTATGCTAGGGCTCCCCTAGCCTTACACAAGGGCACACCTAGGCTTAGGCTAAGGCTAGGGCTCCCCTAGCCTTTGGCGAGGGCACCCCTAGGCTTAGGCTAGGGCATCCCTAGGCTTAGGCTAAGACAAGGGCTCCCCAAGCCTTAGGCTATGGCTCCCCTAGCCTTAGGCTAGGGCACCTCTAGGCTTAGGCTAAGGCTAGGGCTCCCCTAGCATTAGGCTAGGGCACCCCTAGCCTTAGGCTAAGGCTAGGGCTCCCCTAGCCTTTGGCGAGAGCACCCCTAGGCTTAGGCTTAAGCACCCCTAGGCTTAGGCTAAGGCTAGGGCTCCTCTAGCCTTAGGCTAGGGCTCTCCTAGCCTCGGCTGGGAACCCCTAGGCTTAGGCTAAGGCTCTCCTAGACTTAGGATAGGGCACTCCTAGGCTTAGGTTAGGGCTACCCTAGCCTTAGGCTAGGGCCCACCTAGGCTTAGGCTAAGGCTAGGGCTCCCCTAGCCTTTGGCTAGGGCTCTCGTAGCCTTAGGCTCGTGCTCCCCTAGCCTTAGGCTCAGGCACCCCTAGCCTTAAGCTAGGGCTTCCCTAGCCTTAGGCTAGGGCTCCCTTAGCGTTACGCTAGGGCACCCCTAGCCTTAGGCTAGGGCACCCCAAGCCTTAGGTTATGGCACCCCTAGACTTAGACTAAGGCTACGGCTCCCCTAGCCTTAGGCTAGGGCACCCCTAGACTTAGGCTAGGGATCCCCTAGCCTTAGACTCAGGCACCCCTAGCCTTAGGCTAGGGCTCCCCTAGCCTTAGGCTAGGGCTCCCCTAGTCTTAGGCTAGGGCTCAAGTAGCCTTAGGCTAGTACTCCCCTACCCTTAGGCTAGGGCACCCCTAGGCTTTGGCTAAAGCTAGGGCTCCTCTAGCCTTAGGCTAGGGCTCCCCTAGCCTTAGGCTAGGGCACCCCTAAGCTTAGGCTAAGGCTAGCGCTCCCATATCATTAGGCATGGGCTCCCCTAGCCTTAGGCTAGGGCACCCCAATCCTTAGGCCAGGGCTCCCGTAGCCTTAGGCCAGGGCTCCCCTAGGCTTAGGCTAAGGCTAGGGCACCCGTATGCCTAGGATAAGGCTAGGTCTCCCCTAGCCTAAGGCTAGGACTCCTCTAGCCTTTGGCTATGGCACCCCTAAGCTTAGGCTAGGGCACCCCAAACTTAGGCTAAGGCTAGGGCTCCTCTAGCCTTAGTCTAGGGCTCCCCTAGCCTGGACTAGGGCACCCCTAGGCTTAGGCTAAGGCTAGGGCTCCCCTAGGCTTAGGCTAAGGCTAGGGTTCCCCTAGCCTGAAGCTAGGGCTCCCCTAGCCTTAGGCTAGGGCACTCCTAGGCTTAGGCTAGGGCTCCTCTAGCCTTAGACTCGGGCTCCGCTATCCTAAAGCTAGGGCTCCCCTAGCCTTAGGTTAGGGCACCCCTAGGCTTAGGCTAAGGCTTGGGCTCCCCTTGCCTCAGGCTAGTGCTCCACTTGTCTTAGGCTAGGGCACCCCTACGATTAAGCTAGGGCACCCCTAGGCTTAGGCAAAGGCTAGGTCTCCCCAAGCCTTAGGCTAGGGATCCCCTAGACTTAGGCTAGGGAAACCCTAGCCTTAGGCTAAGGCAAGGGCTCCCTTAGCCTTAGGCTATGGCTCCCATAGCCGTAGTATAGGGCACCCCTAAACTTAGGCTAAGGCTAGGGCTCCCCTAGCCTAATGCTTGGGCACCCCTTGTCTTAGGCTAAGGCTAGGGCTCCCCTAACCTTAGGCTAGCGCACACCTAGTCTTAGGCTAGGGATCCGCTACCCTGAGCTTCGGGCACCCCTAGGCTTTGGCTAAGACTAGGGCTACCCTAGCCTTAGGCGTGGGCTCCCTTAGCCTTAGGCTTAAACACCCCTAGGCTTAGGCTAAGGCTAGGGCTCCAATAGCCTTAGGCTAGGGCTCCCCTAGTTTTAGGCTAGGTCTCTCCTAGCTTTAGGCTAGGGCACCCCTAGGATTAGGCTAAGGCTAGGGCTCCCCTAACCTTAGGCTAGGGCTCCCCTAGCCTTAGGCTAGGGCTCCCCTAGCCTTGAGCTATGGCACCCCTAGGCTTAGGCTAAGGCTAGGCGTCCCTTAGCCTTAGGCAAGGGCTCCCCTAGCCTTAGGCTAGGACACCCCTTGGCTTAGGCTAAGGCTAAGGTTCCCCTTGCTTTAGGCTAGGGCTTACCTAGCCTTAGGCTAGGGCACCCCTAGGCTTAGGCTAAGGCTAGGGCTCCCCTAGCCTTAGGCTAAGGTTCTCCTAGACTTAGGCAAGGGCACCCCTAGGCTTAGGCTAGGGCTCCCCTAGCCTTAGGCTATAGCACCCCTAGGCTTAGGCTAAGGATAGTGTTCCCCTAGCCTTAGGCTAGGGCTCCCCTAACCTTAGGCTGGGGCACCCCTAAGCTTAGGCTAGGGCACCACTAGCCTGGACTAGGGCACCCCTAGGCTTAGGCTAAGGCTAGGGCTCCCCTAGCCTTAGGCTAGGGTACCCCTAGGCTTAGGCTAGGGCTCCCCTAGCCTTAGGCTAGCGCACCCCTAGGCTTATGCTAGGGCTCCCCTAGCCTTAGCTTCGGGCACCCCTAGGCTTAGGATAATGCTAGGTCTACCCTAGCCTTAGGCGTGGGCTCCCTTAGCCTTAGGCTAGAACACCCCTAGGCTTAGGCTAAGGCTAGGGCTCCAATAGCCTTAGGTTAGGGCTCCCCTAGCCTTAGGCTAGGGCTCTCCTAGCCTTAAGCTATGGCACCCCTAGGCTTAGGCTAAGGCTAGGGCTCCCCTAACCTTAGGCTAGGGCACCCCTTGGTTTAGGCTAAGGCTAGGGCTCCCCTTGCTTTAGGCTAGGGCTTCCCTAGCCTTAGGCTAGGGCAACCCTAGGCTTTGGCTAAGCCTAGGGCTCCCCTTGCTTTAGGCTAGGGCTTCCCTAGCCTTAGGCTAGGGCAACCCTAGGCTTAGGCTAAGGCTAGGGCTCCCCTAGCCTTAGGTTAGGGCACCCCTAGGCTTAGGCTAGGGCACCTCTAGGCTTAGGCTAAGGCTAGGGCTCCCCTAGCCTTAGGCTAGGGCTCCCTAGCATTAGGCTAGGGCACCCCTAGGTATAGGCTAAGGCTCCCGTAGCCTTAGGCTAGGGCTCCCCTAGCCTTAGGCTAGGTCACCCCTAGGCTTAGGCTAAGGCTAGGGCTCCCCTAGCCTTAGGGCAGGGCACCCCTAGGCTTAGGACAGGGCTCCCCTAGCCTCAGGCTATGGCTCCCCTTGCCTTAGGCTATAGCACACCTAGGCTTAGCCTAAGGATAGTGTTCCCCTAGCCTTAGGCTAAGGCTCCCCTAGCCTTAGGCTAGGGCACCACTAGACTAAGGTTAAGGCTAGGGCTCCCCTAGCCTTTGGCTAGGGCACCCCTAGGCTTAGGCTAGGGCTCCTCTAGCCTTAGGCTAGGGCTTCCCTATCCTAAAGCTAGGGCTCCCCTAGCCTTAGGCTAGGGCACCACTAGGCTTAGGCTAAGGCTTGGGCTCCCCTTGACTCAGGCTAGTGCTTCACTAGTCTTCGGCTAGGGCACCCCAACGATTAAGATAGGGAACCCCTAGGCTTAGGCTAAGGCTAGGTCTCCCCAAGCCTTAGGCTAGGGATCCTCTAGCCTTAGGCTAGGGCAACCCTAGCCTTAGGCTAAGGAAAGGGCTCCCCTAGCCTTAGGCTATGGCTCCCCTAGCCGTAGGCTAGGGCACCCCTAAGCTTAGGCTAAGGCTAGGGCTCCCCTAGCCTTATGCTTAGGCAACCCTAGTCTTAGGCTAAGGCTAGGGCCACCCTAGCCTTAGCTTCGCGCACCCCTAGGCTTAGGCTAAGGCTAGGGCTCCCCTTGACTTAGGCTAGGGCACCTTTAGGCTTAGGCTAAGGCTAGGGTTCCCCTAACCTTAGGCTAGGGCTCCCCTAGGCTTAGGCTAAGGCTATGGCTCCCCTCGCCTTATGGTAGGGCTCTCCTAGCCTTAGGCCCGGCCACCACTAGGCTAAGGCCAGGGCACAACTAGGCTTAGGCCAGGGCTCCCCTAGCCTTAGGCTAGGGCTCCCGTAGCCTTAGGCTAGGGCTCCCGTCTCCTTAGGCTAGGGATCCCCCAGCCTTAAGCTAGGGCTCCCCTAGGTTTAGGCTAAGGCAAGGGCTCCCCTCGCCTTAGGCTAGGGCTCCCCTGGCCTTGGGCTAGGGCTCCCCTAGCCTTAGGCTAGGGTACCCCTAGGCTTAGGCTAAGGCTAGGGCTCCCCTAGCCTTAGGCTAGGGCTCCCATAGCGTTAGGCTATGGCACCCCTAGGCTTAGGCTAAGGCAAGAGCTCCACTAGCCTTAGGCTATGGCTCCCCTAGCCTTAGACTATGGCTCCCCTAGCCTTAGGCTAGGGAACCCGTAGGCTTAGGTTAAGGCTAGGGCTCCCCTAGCCTTAGTTTCGGGCACCCCTCGGCTTAGGCTAAGGATACGGCTCCCCTACCCTTAGGCTAAGGCATCCCTAGGCTTAGGCTAAGTCTAGGCCTCCCCTAGCCTTAGGCTAGGGCACCCCTAAGCTTAGGCTAAAGCTAGAGCTCCCCTAGCCTTAGATTCAGGCACCCTTAGGCTAAGGCTAAGGCTAGGGCTCCCCTAGCCTTAGGCTAGGGCACCCCTAGGCTTAGGATAGTGTTCCCCTAGGCTTAGGCTAGGGCACCCCTATGCTTAGGCTAAGGCTAGGGCTCCCCTAGCCTTAGGCTAGGGCATCCCTAGGCTTAGGCTTGGGCTCCCCTAGCCTTAGGCTACGGCACCCCTAGGCTTAGGCTAAGGCTAGGGCTCCCCTAGCCTTAGGCTAGGGCACCCCTAGGCTTAGGATGGTGTTCCCCTAGGCTTAGGCTAGGGCACCCCTATGCTTAGGCTAAGGCTAGGGCTCCCCTAGCCTTAGGCTAGGGCACCCCTAGACTTAGGTTAGGGCTCCCTGAACCTTAGGCTATGGCTCTCCTAGCCTTAGGCTAGGGCTCCCCTAGCCTTGGGCTAGGGCTCCCCTAGCCTTAAGCTAGGGCACCCCTAGGCTTAGGCTAAGGCAAGGGATCCCCTAGCCTTAGGCTATGGCTCCCCTAGCCTTAGGCTAGGGAACCCCTAGGCTTAGGCTAAGGCTAGGCCTCCCCTAGCCTTAGGCTAGGGCTCCCCTAGCGTTATGTTGGGGCACCCTTAGGCTTAGGCTAAGGCTAGGGCTCCCCTAACCTTAGGCTAGGGCATCCCTAGGCTTAGGCTAAGTCTAGGGCTCCTCTAGCCTTAGGCTAGGGCACCCCTAGGCTTAGGCTAAAGCTAGAGCTCCCCTAGCCTTAGGCTAAGTCTCCCCTAGGCTTAGGCTAAGGCTAGGGCTCCCCTAGCCTTAGGCTAGGGCACCCCTAATCTTAGGCTAAGGATAGGGCTCCCCTACCTTAGCTTCGGGCACCCCTAGGTTTAGGCTAAGGCTAGGGCTCCCGTAGCCTTAGGCTAGGGCTCCCGTAGCCTTAGGCTAGAGCTCCCCTAGCCTTAGGATAGGGCTCCCCTAGCCTTAGGCTAGGCTCCCCTAACTTTAGGCCAGGGCACCCCTAGACTTAGGCTAAAGCTAGGGCTCCCCTAGGCTTAGGCTAGGGCACACCTAGGCTTAGGCTAGGGCACCCCTAGGCTTAGGCTAAGGATAGGGCTCCCCTAGCCTTAGGCTGAGGCTCCCCTAGCCTAGGCTAGGTAACCCTTAGGCTTAGGATAGAGCTCCCAAAGCCTTAGGCTAGGGCACCCCTAGCCTTAGGCTATGGCTCCCCTTGCCTTAGGCTAGGGGACCCCTAGGATTAGGCTAAGGCTAGGTCTCCCGTAGCCTTAGGCTAGGGCTCCACTAGCCTTAGGCTAGGGCTCCCCTAGCCTTAGGCTAGGGCTCTCCTAGGCTTAGGCTAAGGCTAGGGCTCCCCTAGCCTTAGGTTAGGGCTCCCCTAGTCTTAGGCTAGGGCACCCCTATGCTTAGGCTAAGGATAGTGCACCCCTAGCCTTAGGCTAGGGCTCCCCTAGGCTTAGGCTAAGGCTATGGCTCCCCTAGCCTTAGGCTAGGGCTCCCCTAGCCTTACGTTAGGGCACCCCTAGGCTTAGGCTAAGGCTAGGGCTCCCCTAGCCTTAGGCTAGGACTCCCCTAGCTTTAGGCTAGGCTCCCCTAGTCTTAGGTTAGGGCACCCCTAGGCTTAGGCTAAGGCTAGGGCTCCCCTAGCCTTAGGCTAGGGCTCCCCTAGCCTTAGGCTAGGACACCCCTAGGCTTAGGCTAAAGCTAGGGCTCCCCTAGCCTTAGGCTAGAGCACCCCTAGGCTTAGGCTAAAGCTAGGGCTCCCCTAGCCTTAGGCTAAGGCTCCCCTAGCCTTAAGCTACGGCTCCCCTAGTCTTCGGCTAGGTCACCCCTAGGCTTGGGCTAAGCCTAGGGCTCCCCTAGCCTTAGGCTAGGGCACCCCAAGCTTAGGCTAAAGCTCAGGCTCCCCTAGCCTTAAGCTAGACTCCACAAGGCTTAGGCTAGGGCTCCCCTAGCCTTAGGCTAGGGCTCCCCTAGCCTTAGGCTAGGGCTCCCCTAGGCTTAGGCTAGCGCTCCCCTAGCCTTAGGCTAAGGCACCCCTAGGCTTAGGTTAGGGCTCCCCTAGTTTTAGGCTAGGGCTCCCATAAGCTTAGGCTAGCGCTCCCCTAGCCTTAGGCTATGGCTCCCCTAGCCTTAGGCTAGGGCACCCCTAGGCTTAGGTTAGGGCTACCCGAGCCTTAGGCTAGGGCTCCCCGAAACTTAGGCTATGGCTCCCCTAGCCATAGGCTAGTGTTCCCCTAACCTTAGGCTATGGCACCCCTAGGCATAGGCTAAGGCTAGGGCTCCCCTAGCTTTAGACTTGTGCTCCCCTAGCCTCAGGCTAGAGCACCACTAGTCTTAGGCTAAGGCTAGGGCTCCCCTAGCCTTAGGCTAGGGCTCCCCTAGCCTTAGGCTAGGGCTCCCATAGCCTTAGGCTAGGGCACCCCTAGGCTTATGCTAAGGCAAGGGCTCCCCTAGCCTAAGGCTATGGCTCCCCTAGCCTTAGGCTAGGGAACCCCTAGGATTAGGCTAAGGCTAGGGCTCCCCTAGCCCTAGTTTCGGGCACCCCTGGGCTTAGGCTAAGGCTAGGGCTCCCCTAGCCGTAGGGTAGGGCTCCCCTAGCCTTAGGGTAGGGCTCCCCTAGCCTTAGGCTAGGGCTCCCCTAGCCTTAGGCTACGGCTCCCCTAGCTTTAGGCTAGGGCTCCCCTAGTCTTAGGATAAGGCTAGGGCTCCCCTAGCCTTAGGCTAGAGTTCCCCCAACCTTAGGCTAGGGCATCCCGAGGCTTAGGCTAAGGCAAGGGCTCCCTTAGCCTTATGCTATGACTCCCCTAGCCTTAGGCTAGGGAACCCCTAGGCTTAGGCTAAGGCTAGGGCTCCAATAGCCTTAGGCTAGGGCACACCTAGGCTTAGTTTAGGGCACCCCTAGGCTTAGGCTAAGGCAAGGGCTCCCCTAGCCTTATGCTATGGCTCCCCTAGCCTTAGGCTAGGGAACCCCTAGGCTTAGGCTAAGGCTAGGGCTCCCCAAGCCATAGTTTCGGCACCCCTAGGCTTAGGCTAAGGCTAGGGCTCCCCTAGCCTTAGGCAAAGGCTCCCCTAGGCTTAAGTTAGGGAACCTCTAGGCTTAGGCTAAGGCTAGCGCTCCCCTAGCCTTAGGCTAGGGCACTTTTAGGCTTAGGCTAAGGATATGGCTCCCTTAGCCTTAGGCTAGGGCTCCAATAGCCTTAGGCTAGGGCTCCCCTAGCCTTAGGCTAGGGCTCCCCTAGCTTTAGGCTTGGGCTCCCCTAGGCTTAGGCTAAGGCTAGGGCTCCCCTAGCCTTAGGCTTGGGCTCCCCTAGCCTTAGGCTTTGGCTCCCCTAGCCTTAGGCTAGGGCTCCCCTAGCCTTAGGCTAGGACACCCCTAGGCTTAGGCTAAAGCTAGGGCTCCCCTAGCCTTAGGCTAGGGCTCCCCTAGCCTTAAGCTACGGCTCCCATAGCCTTCGGCTAGGTCACCCCTAGGCTTGGGCTAAGGCTAGGGCTCCCCTAGCCTTAGGCTAGGGCACCCCTAGGCTTAGGCTAAAGCTCAGGCTCCCCTAGCCTTAAGCTAGACTCCACTAGGCTTAGGCTAGGGCTCCCCAAGCCTTAGGCTAGGGCTCCCCTAGGCTTAGGCTAGCGCTCCCCTAGCCTTAGGCTTAGGCACCCCTAGGCTTATGTTAGGGCTCCCCTAGTCTTAGGCTAGGGCTCCCCTAAGCTTAGGTTAGCGCTCCCCTAGCCTTAGGCTATGGCTCCCCTAGCCTTAGGCTAGAGCACCCCTAGGCTTAGGTTAGGTCTACCCGAGCCTTAGGCTAGGGCTCCCCGAAACTTAGGCTATGGCTCCCCTAGCCTTAGGCTAGTGTTCCCCTAACCTTGGGCTATGGCACCCCTAGGCATAGGCTAAGGCTAGGGCTCCCCTAGCCTTAGGCTAGGGCTCCCATAGCCTTAGGCTAGGGCACCCCTAGGCATATGCTAAGGCAAGGGATCCCCTAGCCTTAGGCTATGGCTCCCCTAGCCTTAGGCTAGGGAACCCCTAGGCTTAGGCTAAGGCTAGGTCTCCCCTAGCCCTAGTTTCAGTCACCCCTAGGCTTAGGCTAAGGCTAGGGCTCCCCTAGCCTTAGGGTAGGGCTCCCCTAGCCTTAGGCTAGGGCTCCCCTAGCCTTAGGCTACGGATCCCCTAGCTTTAGGCTAGGGCACACCTAGGCGTAGGCTAAGACTAGGGCTCCGCCAGCCTTAGGCTAGGGCTCCACTAGGCTTAGGATAAGGCTAGGGCTCCCCTAGCCTTAGGCTAGTGTTCCCCCAACCTTAGGCTAGGGCATCCCGAGGCTTAGGCTAAGGCAAGAGCTCCCCTAGCCTTATGCTATGGCTCCCCGAGCCTTAGGCTAGGGAACCCCTAGGCTTAGGCTAAGGCTAGGGCTCCAATAGCCTTAGGCTAGGGCACCCCTAGGCTTAGTTTAGGGCATCCCTAGGCTTAGGCTAAGGCAAGGGCTCCCCTAGCCTTATGCTATGGCTCCCCTAGCCTTAGCCTAGGGAACCCCTAGGCTTCGGCTAAGGCTAGGGCTCCCCAAGCCATAGTTTCGGCACCCCTAGGCTTAGGCTAAGGCTAGGGCTCCCCTAGCCTTAGGCTAAGGCTCCCCTAGGCTTAAGTTAGGGAACCTCTAGGCTTAGGCTAAGGCTAGCGCTCCCCTAGCCTTAGGCTAGGGCACTTTTAGGCTTAGGCTAAGGCTAGGGCTCCCTTAGCCTTAGGCTAGGGCTCCCCTAGCCTTAGGCTAGGGCTCCCCTAGCCTTAGGCTAGGGCTCCCCTAGCTTTAGGCTCGGGCTCCCCTAGGCTTAGGCTAAGGCTAGGGCTCCGCTAGCCTTAGGCTAGGGCTCCCCTAGCCTTAGGCTAGCGATCCCCTAGCCTTAGGCTAGGGCACCCCTAGGCGTAGGCTAGGGCTCCCCTAGCCTTAGTCTAGGGCTCCCCTAGGCTTGGGCTAGCGCTCCCCTAGCCTTAGGCTATGGCTCCCCTAGCCTTAGGCTAGGGCACCCCTAGGCTTAAGTTAGGGCTACCCGAGCCTTTGGCTAGGTCTCCCCGAAATTTAGGCTATGGCTCCCCTAGCCTTAGGCTTGTGCTCCCCTAGTCTTAGGCTAGGGCACCCCTTGGCTTAGGCTAAGGTTGGGCCTCCCCTAGCCTTGGGCTAGGGCTCCCCTAGCCTTAGGCTAGGGCACCCCTAGGCTTAGGCTAAGGCTAGGGCTCCCTTAGCCTTAGGCTAGGACTCCCCTAGCTTTAGGCTAGGCTCCCCTAGCCTTAGGTTAGGGCACCCCTAGGCTTAGGCTAAGGCTACGGCTCCCCTAGCCTTAAGCTAGTGCTCCCCTAGGCTTAGGCTAAGGCTAGGGCTCCCCTAGCCTTAGGCTTGGGCTCCCCTAGCCTTAGGCTAGGGCACACCAAGGCTTAGGCTAGGGCTCCCCTAGCATTAGGCTAGGGCACCCCTAGGCTTAGGCTAAGGCTTGGGCTCCCCTAGCCTTAAGCTAGGGCTCCCCTAGGCTTAGGCTAAGGCCAGGGCTCCCTGAGACTTAGGCTAGGGCTCCCCTAGCCTTAGGCTATGGTACCCATAGGCTTAGGGTAAGGCTAGGGCTCCCCTATCCTTAGGTTAGGGCTCCCCTAGCCTTAGGCTAGGGCACCCCTAGGCTTATGCTAAGGCTAGGGCTCCCCTGCCCTTAGGCTAGTGTTCCCCTAACCTTAGGCTAGGGCACACCTAGGCTTAGGCTAAGGATAGGGCTCCCCTAGCCTTAGGTTGGAGCTCCCCTAGCCTAGGCTAGGGCACCCCTAGGCTTAGGATAGAGCTCCCCTAGCCTTAGGCTAAGGCATCCCTAGGCTTAGGCTAGGGCTCCCCGAGCCTTAGGCTAGGGCTCCCCTAGTCTTTGGCTATGGCTCCCCTAGCCTTAGTTTCAGGCACGCTTAGGCTTAGGCTAAGGCAAGCACTCTCCTAGCCTTAGGCGAGGGCTCCCGTAGCCTTACGCTAGGGCTCCCCTAGCCTTAGGCTAGGGCTCCCGTAGCCTTAGGCTAGGGCACCCCTAGGCTTAGGCTAAGTCTAGGGCTCCCCTAGGCTTAGGCTAGGGCACCCCTAGGCTTCGGCTAAGGCTAGGGCTCCCCTAGCCTTAGGCTAGGGCTCCCCTAGGCTTAGTCTAAGCCTAGGGCTCCCTGAGCCTTAGGCTAGGGCTCGCCTAGCCTAAGGCTAGGGCAACCCTAGGCTTAGGCTAAGGCTAGGGCTCCCCGAGCATTAGGCTAGGGCTCCCCGAACCTTAGGCTATGGCTCCCCTACCCTTAGGCTAGTGTTCCCTTAACCTTAGGCTATGGCACCCCTAGGCTTATGCTAAGGCTAGGGCTCCCCTAGCCTTAGGCTAGTGGTCCCCTAGCCTTAGGCTAGGGCACCCCTAGGCTTAGGTTAAGGCTAGGGCTCCCCTAGCTTTAGGCTAGGGCACCCCTAGGCTTACGCTAAGGCTAGGGCTCCCCTAGCCTTAGGCTAGGGCACACCTAGGCTTAGGTTAAGGCTAGGGCTCCCCTAGCCTTAGGCTAGGGAACCCCTAGGCTTAGGCTAAGGCTAGGGCTCCCCTAGCCTTAGCTTCGGGCACCCCTAGGTTTAGGCTAAGGCTAGGGCTCCCATAGCCTTAGGCTAGGGCTCCCGTAGCCTTAGGCTATGGCTCCTGTAGTCTTAGGCTAGGGCTCCCCCAGCCTTAGGCAAGGGCTCCCCTAGCCTTAGGCTAGGGCTTCCCTAGCCTTAGGCTAGGCTCCCCTAACCTTAGGCTAGGGCACCCTTAGGATTAGGCTAAGGCTAGGGCTCCCCTAGTCTTAGGCTAGGGCTCCCCTAGCTTTAGGCTAGGACACCCATAGGCTTAGGCTAAGTTTAGGGCTCCCCGACCATTAGGCTAGGGCTCCCCTAACCTTAGGCTAGGGCACCCCTAGGCTTAGGCTAAGGCTAGCGCTCCCATAGCCTTAGGCTAGGGCTCCCCTAGCCTTAGTTTAGGGCTACCCTAGCCTTAGCCTAGGGCACTCCTAGGCTTAGGCTAAGGCTAGGGCTCCGCCATCCTTAGGCTAGGGCTCCCCTAGGCTTAGGCTAAGGCTAGGGCTCCCCTAGCCTTAGGCTAGGACTCCCCTTGCTTTAGGCTAGGCTACCCTAGGCTTAGGGTAGGGCACCCCTAGGCTTAGGCTAAGGCTAGGGCTCCCCTAGCTTAGGCTCAGGCTCCCCTATCCTAGGCTAGGGCACCCCTAGGCTTAGGCTAAGGCTACGGCTCCCCTAGCCTTAGGCTAGGGCTCCCCTAGCCATAGGCTAGGGCTCCCCTAGCCTTAGGCTAGGGCACACCTAGGCTTAGGTTAAGGCTAGGGTTCCCCTAGCCTTAGGCTAGGACTCCCCTTGCTTTAGGCTAGGCTACCCTAGGCTTAGGGTAGGGCACCCCTAGGCTTAGGCTAAGGCTAGGGCTCCCCTATCCTTAGGCTAAGGCTCCCCTATCCTAGGCTAGGGCACCCCTAGGCTTAGGCTAAGGCTAGGGCTCCCCTAGCCTTAGGCTACGGCTCCCCTAGCCTTAGGCTAGGGCACCCCTAGGCTTAGG
This sequence comes from Tenrec ecaudatus, assembly GCF_050624435.1. NCBI lineage: Eukaryota > Metazoa > Chordata > Mammalia > Afrosoricida > Tenrecidae > Tenrec > Tenrec ecaudatus. The sequence goes on from NW_027457968.1 coordinate 79,140, forward strand.
CTAAAGCTCGGGCTACCCTAGCCTTAGGCTAGGCTTCCCTAGGCTTAGGCAGGGGCTCCCCTAGGCTTAGGCTAGCGCTCCCCTAGCCTTAGGCTAGCCTCCCCTAGGCTTAGGTTAGGGCTCCCCTAGGCTTAGGTTAGGGCTCCCTGAACCTTAGGCTATGGCTCCCCTAGCCTTAAGCTAGGGCTCCCCTAGTCTTGGTCTAGGGCTCCCCTAGCCTTAGGCTAGGGCACCCCTAGGATTAGGCTAAGGATAGGGCTCCACTAGCCTTAGGTTAGGGCTCCCCTAACCTAGGCTAGGGAACCCCTAGGATTAGGATAGAGTTCCCTAGCCTTAGGCTAGGGCACGCCTAGGCTTAGGCCAAGGCTCCCCGAGCCGTAGGCTAGGGCTCCCCTAGCCTTAGGCTAGGGCACCCCTAGGCTAAGGCAAAGGCTAGGGCTCCCCTATCCTTAGGCTAGGGCACCCCTAGGCTTAGGCTAAGGCTAGGGCTCCCCTTGCCTTAGGCTAGGGCACCCCTAGGCTTAGGCTATGGCTCCCCTAGCCTTAGGATAGGGCTCCCCTAGCCTTAGGCTAGGGCACACCTAGGCTTAGGCTAAGGATAGGGCTCCCCTAGCCTTACGTTAGGTCACCCCTAGGCTTAGGCTAAGGCTAGGGCTCCCCTAGCCTTAGGCTAGGGCACCCCTAGGCTTAGGCTAAGGATAGGGCTCCCATAGCCTTACGTTATGTCACCCCTAGGCTTAGGCTAAGGCTAGGGCTCCCCTAGCCTAGGCTAGGGCACCCCTAGGCTTAGGCTAGGGCTCCCCTAGGCTTAGGCTAGCGATCCCATAGCCTTAGGCTAGGGCTCCCCTAGACTTGGGCTAGGGCTCCCCTAGGCTTAGGCTAGGGCACCCCTAGGCTTAGGCAAAGGCTAGTGCTCCCCTAGCCTTAGGGTATGGCTCCCCTAGACTTTAGCTAGGGAACCCCTACACTTAGGCTAAGGCTAGGTCTCCCCTAGCCTTAGTTTCGGGCACCCCTAGGCTTAGGCTAAGGCTAGGGCTCCCCTAGCCTTAGGCTAGGGCTCCCCTAATCTTAGGCTAGTGCTCCCCTAGCCTTAGGCTAGGGCTCCCCTAACCTTAGGCTAGGGCACACCTAGGCTTAGTCTAAGGCTAGGGCTCCGCCAGCCTTAGGCTAGGGCTCCCCTAGGTTTAGGCTAAGGCTAGGGCTACCCTAGCCTTACGTTAAGACACCCCTAGGCTTAGGATAAGGCTAGGGCTCCCCTAGCCTTAGGCTAGGACTCCCCAACTTTAGGCTAGGCTCCCCTAGCCTTAGGATAGGGCACACCTAGGCTTAGGCTAAGGATAGGGCTCCCCTAGCCTTAGGCTAAGGCTCCCCTAGCCTTAGACTAGGGCATCCCTAGGCTTAGGCTAAGGCTAGGGCTCCCCTAGCCTTGGGCTAGGGCTCAACTAGCCTTGGGCTAGGGCTCCCCTAGCCTTGGGCTAGGGCTCCCCTAGCCTTAGGCTAGGGCATCCCTAGGCTTAGGCTAGGGCAACCCTAGGCTTAGGCTAGGGCACCCCTAGGCTTAGGCTAAGCTAGGGCACCCCTAGGCTTAGGCTAAGGCTAGGTCTCCCCTAACCTAAGGCTAGGGCACGCCTAGGCTCAGGCTAGGGCACCCCCAGGCTTAGGCTAAGGCACCCCTAGGCTTAGGCTAAGGCTAGGGCTGCCCTAGCCTAAGGCTAGGACACCCCTAGTCTTAGGCTAGGGCAACCCTAGGCTTAGGCTAGGGCACCCCTAGGCTTAGGCTAAGGCTAGGGCACCCCTAGGCTTAGGCTAAGGCTCGGTCTCCCCTAACCTAAGGCTAGGGCACCCCTAGGCTCAGGCTAGGGCACCCCTAGGCTTAGGCTAAGGCACCCCTAGGCTTAGGCTAAGGGTACGGCTCCCCTAGCCTCAGGCTAGGGCTCCCCTAGGCTTAGGCTAGGGCAATCCTAGGCTTAGGCTAGGGCACCCCTAGGCTTAGGCTAGGGCACCCCTAGCATAAGGATAGGGCACCCCTAGGCTTAGGCTAAGGCTAGTTCACCCCTAGGCTTAGGCTAAGGCACAACTAGGCTTAGGCTAGGGCACCCCTAGGCTTAGGCTAGGGCAACCCTAGGCTTAGGCTAGGGCACCCCTAGGCTTAGGTTAGGGCACCCCTAGGCTGAGGATAGGGCACCCCTAAGCTGAGGCTAGGGCACCTCTAGGCTTAGGCTAAGGCTAGGGCACCCCTAGGCTTAGGCTAAGGCTAAGGGTCCCCTAGCCTAAGGCTAGGGCACCCCTAGGCTCAGGCTAGGGCACACCTAGGCTTAGGGTAGGGCACCCCTAGGCTTAGGCTAATGCTACGGCTCCCCTAACCTCAGGCTAGGGCACCCCTAGACTCAGGCTATGGCACGCCTAGGCTTAGGCTAGGGCAATCCTAGGCTAGACTAATGCTAGGGGTCCTCAAGCCTCAGGCTCGGGCACCCATAGGCTCAGGCTAGGGCACCCCTAGGCTCAGGCTAGGGCAACCCTAAGCTTAGGCTAGGGCACCTCTAGACTTAGGATAAGGCTAGGGCTCCCCTAGCCTAAGGCTAGGGCACCCCTAGGCTTAAGCTAGGGAACCCCTAGGCTTTGGCTAGGTCACCCCTAGGTTTAGGCTAGGGTACCCCTAGCCTTAGGCTAGGGCACCCCTAGGCTTAGGTTAGGGCACCCCTAGGCTGAGGATAGGGCACCCCTAAGCTGAGGCTAGGGAACCCCTAGGCTTAGGATAAGGCTAGGGCTACCCTAGCCTAAGGCTAGGGCACCCCTAGCCTAAGGCTGGGGAACCCCTAGGCTTAGGATAGGGCACCCCTAGGCTTAGGATAGGGCACCCCTAGGCTTAGGCTAGGGCACCCCTAGGCTTAGGCTAGGGCACCCCTAGGCTTAGGCTAGGGCACCCCTAGGCTTAGGCTAAGGCTAGGGCTCCCCTAGCCTAGGCTAGGGCACCCCTAGGCTTCGGCTAGGGCACCCATAGGCTTAGGCTAGGGCACCTCTAGGCTTAGGCTAAGGCTAGGGCACCCCTAGGCTTAGGCTAAGGCTAGGGCTCCCCTAACCTAAGGCTAGGGCACCCCTAGGCTTAGGCTAGGGCACCCCTAGGCTTAGGCTAAGGCTAGGGCTCCCCTAACCTAAGGCTAGGGCACCCCTAGGCTTAGGATAGGGCACCCCTAGGCTTAGGCTAAGGCACCCCTAGGCTTAGGCTAAAGCTAGGGCACCCCTAGGCTTGGGCTAAGGCTAGGGCTCCCCTAACCTAAAGCTAGGGCACCCCTAGGCTCAGGCTAGGGCACCCCTAGGCTTAGGCTAAGGCACCCCTAGGCTTAGGCTAATGGTACGGCTCCCCTAGCCTCATGCTAGGGCTCGCCTAGGCTTAGGCTAGGGCAATCCTAGGCTTAGGCTAAGGCTAGGGCACCCCTAAGCTTAGGCTAAGGCTAGGGCTCCCCTAACCAAAGGCTAGGGCACCCCTAGGCTCAGGCTAGGGCACCCCTAGGCTTAGGCTAAGGCACCCCTAGGCTTAGGCTAAGGGTACGGCTCCCCTAGCCTCAGTCTAGGGCACCCCTAAGCTCAGGCTATGGCACACCTAGGCTTAGGCTAGGGCACCCCTAGGCTTAGGCTAAGGGTAGGTCACCCCTAGGCTTAGGATAAGGCACAACTAGGCTTAGGCTAGGGCACCCCTAGGCTTAGGCTAGGGCACCCCTAGGCTTAGGTTAGGGCACCCCTAGGCTGAGGATAGGGCACCCCTAAGCTGAGGCTAGGGAACCCCTAGGCTTAGGATAAGGCTAGGGCACCCCGAGGCTTCGGCTAGGGCACCCCTAGACTTAGGCTAGGGCACCCCAGGCTTAGGCTAGGGCACCCCTAGGCTTAGGTTGGGCACCCCTAGGCTTAGGCTAGGGCACCCCTAGGCTTAGGCTAGAGCACCCCTAGGCTTAGGCTAAGGCTAGGGCTGCCCTAGCCTAAGGCTTGGGCACCCCTAGGCTTATGCTAGGGCACTCCTAGACTTAGGCTAGGGCACCCCTAGCCTTAGGCTAAGGCTAGGGCACCCCTAGGCTTAGGCTAAGGCTAGGGCTCCCCTTGCCTAAGGCTAGGGCACCCTTAGGCTCAGGCTAGGGCACCCCTAGGCTGAGGCTAGGGCACCCCTAGGCTTAGGCTAGGTCACCCCTAGACTTAGGATAAGGCTAGGGCTCCCCTAGCATAAGGCTTGGGCACCCCTAGGCTTAGGCTAGGGAACCCCTAGGCTTTGGCTAGGTCACCTCCAGGTTTAGGCTAGGGTACCCCTAGGCTTAGGCTAGGGCACCCTTAGGCTTAGGCTAAGGCACCCCTAGGCTTAGACTAAGGCTACGGCTCCACTAGCCTCAGGTTAGGGCACCCCTAAACTCCGGCTATGGCACCCCTAGGCTAGGCTGCGGCAATCCTAGGCTAGATTAAGGCTAGGGCTCCCCTAGCCTCAGGCTAGGGCACCCGTAGGCTCAGGCTAGGGCACCCCTAGGCTTAGGCTAAGAAACCCCTAGGCTTAGGCTAGGGCACCCCTAGGCTGAGGCTAGGGCACCCCTAAGCTGAGGCTAGTGCACCCCTAGGCTTAGGCTAAGGCTAGGGCTACCCTAGCCTAAGGCTAGGGCACCCCTAGGCTTAGGCTAGGGCACCCCTAGGCTTATGCTAAGGATTGGGCTCCCCTAGCAAAAGGCTAGGGCACCCCTAGGCTTAGGCTAGGGCACCCCTAGGCTTAGGCTAAGGCTAGGGCTCCCCTAGCCTAAGGCTAGGGCACACTTAGGCTTAGGCTAGGGTACCCATAGGCTTAGGCTAGGGCACCCCTAGGCTTAGGCTAAGGGTAGGGCACCCCTAGGCTTAGGCTAAGGCTAGGGCTCCCCTAACTTAAGGCTAGGGAACCCCTAGGCTTAGGCTAGGGCACCCCTAAGCTTAGGCTAAGGATTGGGCTCCCCTAGCCTAAGGCTAGGGCACCCCTAGGCTTAGGCTAGGGCACCCCTAGGCCTAGGCTAAGGCTAGGGCACCCCTAGGCTTAGGCTAAGGCTAGGGCTCCCCTAACCTAAGGCTAGGGCACCCCTAGGCTTAGGCTAGGGCACCCCTAGGTTCAGGCTAGGGCACCCCTAGGCTTAGGCTAAGGCACCCCTAGGCTTAGTCTAAGGGTACGGCTCCCCTAGCCTCAGGCTACGGCAACCCCTAGGCTTAGGCTAGGGCAATCCTAGGCTAGACTAAGGCTAGGGCTCCCCAAGCCTCAGGCTAGGGCACCCATAGGCTCAGGTTAGGGCACCCCTAGGCTCAGGCTCGGGCACACCTAGGCTTAGGCTAGGGCACCCCTAGACTTAGGATAAGGCTAGGGCTCCCCTAGCCTAAGGCTAGGGCACCCCTAGACTTAGGTTAAGGCTAGGGCTCCCCTAACCTAAGGCTAGGGCACCCCTAAGCTTAGGCTAGGGCACCCCTAGGCTTAGGCTAGGGCACCCCTAGGCTTAGGCTAGGGCATCCCTAGGCTTAGGCTAAGGCTAGGGCTCCCCTAGCCTAAGGCTAGGGTTCCCCTAGGCTTAGGCTAGGGCACTCCTAGGCTTATCCTAGGGCACCCCTAGCCTGAGCATAGGGCACCCCTAGGCTTAGGATAAGGAGAGGTCACCCCTAGGCTTAGGCTAAGGCACAACTAGGCTTAGGCTAGGGCAACCCTAGGCTTGGGCTAGGGCACCCCTAGGCTTAGGCTAGGGCACCCCTAGACTGAGGATAGGGCACCCCTAAGCTGAGGTTGGGCACCCCTAGGCTTAGGATAAGGCTAGGTCACCCCTAGGCTTAGGCTAAGGCACAACTAGGCTTAGGCTAGGGCACCCCTAGGCTTGGGCTAGGGCACCCCTAGGCTTAGGCTAGGGCACTACTAGGCTGAGGATAGGGCACCCCTAACCTAAGGCTAGGGCACCCATAGGCTTAGGCTAGGGCACCCCTAGGCTTAGGCTAGGGCACCCCTAGGCTTAGGCTAAGGCTAGGGCTCCCCTAGCCTAAGGCTAGGGCACCCCTAGGCTTAGGCTAGGGCACCCCTAGGCTTAGGCTAGGGCACCCCTAGGCTTAGGCTAAGGCTAGGGCTCCGCTAGCCTAAGGCTAGGTCAGCCCTAGGCTTAGGCTAGGGTACCCCTAGGCTTAGGCTAGGGCACCCCTAGGCTTAGGCTAAGGCTAGGGCTCCCCTAGCCTAAGGCTTGGGCACCCCTAGGCTTATGCTAGGGCACCCCTAGACTTAGGCTAGGGCACCCCTAGGCTTAGGCTAAGGCTAGGGCACCCCTAGGCTTAGGCTAAGGCTAGGGCTCCCCTAGCCTAAGGCTAGGGCACCCTAGGCTCAGGCTAGGGCACCCCTAGGCTTAGGGTAGGGCACCGCTAGGCTTAGGCTAATGCTATGGCTCCCCTAGCCTCAGGCTAGGGCACCCCTAGACTCAGGCAATGGCACGCCTAGGCTCTGGCTAGGGCACCCCTAGGCTCAGGCTAGGGCACCCCTAGGCTTAGCCTAGGGCACCCCTAGACTTAGGATAAGACTAGGGCTCCCCTAGGCTTAGGCTAAGGCTAGGGCTTCCCTAGCCTCAGGCTAGGTCACCACTAGGCTTAGGCTAGGGCACCCCTAGGCTTAGGTTAAGGCTAGGGCTCCCCTAGCATAAGGTTAGGGCACCCCTAGGCTTAGGCTAGGGCACCCCTAGGCTTAGGCTAGGGCACCCCTAGGCTTAGGCTAGGGCACCCCTAGGCTTAGGCTAGGGCTCCCCCAGGCTTAGGTCAGGGCACCCCTAGGCTTAGGCCAGGGCACCCCTAGGCTTAGACCAGGACACCCCTAGGCTTAGGCCAGGCCATCCCTAGGCTTAGGCTAGGGCACCCCTAGGCTTAACCTAGGGCACCCCTAGGCTCAGGCTATGGCACCCCTAGGCTTAGGCTAGGGCAATCCTAGGCTAGACTAAGGCTAGGGCTCCGCCAGCCTTAGGCTAGGGCTCCCCTAGGTTTAGGCTAGGGCTAGGGCTCCTCTAGCCTTAGGCTAGGACTCGCCTAGCTTTAGGCTAGGCTCCCCTAGCCTTAGGTTAGGGCACCCCTAGGCTTAGGCTAAGACTAGGGCTCCCCTTGCCTTAGGCTAGGCCACCCCTAGGCTTAGGCTAAGGCTAGGGCTCCCCTAACCTTAGGTTAGGGCACAACTAGGCTTAGGCTAAGCATAGGGCTCCCCTAGCCTTAGGCTAATGCTCCCCTAGCCTTAGGCTAGGGCACCCCTAGGCTTAGGCTAAGGATAGGGCTCCCCTAGCCTTACGTTAGGTCACCCCTAGGCTTAGGCTAAGGCTAGGGCTCCCCTAGCCTTAGGCTAGGGCACCCCTAGGATTAGGCTAAGGATAGGGCTCCCCTAGCCTTACGTTATGTCACCCCTAGGCTTAGGCAAAGGCTAGGGCTCCCCTAGGCTTAGGCTAGCGATCCCATAGCCTTAGGCTAGGGCTCCCCTAGACTTGGGCTAGGGCTCCCCTAGGCTTAGGCTAGGGAACCCCTAGACTTAGGCTAAGGCTAGGTCTCCCCTAGCCTTAGTTTCGGGCAAACCCTAGGCTTAGGCTAAGGCTAGGGATCCCCTAGCCTTAGGCTAGGGCTCCCCTAATCTTAGGCTAGTGCTCCCCTAGCCTTAGGCTAGGGCTCCCCTAACCTTAGGCTAGGGCACACCTAGGCTTAGGCTAAGGCTAGGGCTCCGCCAGCCTTAGGCTAGGGCTCCCCTAGGTTTAGGCTAAGGCTAGGGCTCCCCTAGCCTTACGTTAAGACACCCCTAGGCTTAGGATAAGGCTAGGGCTCCCCTAGCCTTAGGCTAGGACTCCCCAACTTTAGGCTAGGCTCCCCTAGCCTTAGGATAGGGCACACCTAGGCTTAGGCTAAGGCTAGGGCTCCCCTAGCCTTAGGCTAGGGCACCCCTAGGCTTAGAATAAGGCTATGGCTCCCCTAGCCTTAGGGTAGGGCACCCCTAGGCTTAGGCTAAGGATAGGGCTCCCCTAGCCTTAGGCTAAGGCTCCCCTAGCCTTAGGCTAGGGCATCCCTATGCTTAGGCTAAGTCTAGGGCTCCCCTAGCCTTGGGCTAGGGCTCAACTAGCCTTGGGCTAGGGCTCCCCTAGCCTTGGGCTAGGGCTCCCCTAGCCTTAGGCTAGGGCATCCCTAGGCTTAGGCTAGGGCAACCCTAGGCTTAGGCTAGGGCACCCCTAGGCTTAGGCTAAGGCTAGGGCACCCCTAGGCTTAGGCTAAGGCTAGGTCTCCCCTAACCTAAGGCTAGGGCACCCCTAGGCTCAGGCTAGGGCACCCCTAGGCTTAGGTTAAGGCTAGGTCTCCCCTAACCTAAGGCTAGGGCACCCCTAGGCTAAGGCTAGGGCACCCCTAGGCTTAGGCTAAGGCTAGGTCTCCCCCTAACCTAAGGCTAGGGCACCCCCTAGGCTTAGGCTAAGGCACCCCTAGGCTTAGGCTAAGGGTACGGCTCCCCTAGCCTCAGGCTAGGGCTCCCCTAGGCTTAGGCCAGGGCAATCCTAGGCTTAGGCTAGGGCATCCCTAGGCTTAGGCTAGGGCACCCCTAGGCTTAGGATAGGGCACCCGTAGCCTAAGGATAGGGCACCTCTAGGCTTAGGCTAAGGCTAGGTCACCCCTAGGCTTAGGCTAAGGCACAACTAGGCTTAGGCTAGGGCACCCCTAGGCTTAGGCTAGGGCACCCCTAGGCTTAGGTTAGGGCACCCCTAGGCTGAGGATAGGGCACCCCTAAGCTGAGGCTAGGGCACCCCTAGGCTTAGGCTAAGGCTGGGGCACCCCTAGGCTTAGGCTAAGGCTAAGGGTCCCCTAGCCTAAGGCTAGGGCACCACTAGGCTCAGGCTAGGGCACCCCTAGGCTTAGGGTAGGGCACCCCTATGCTTAGGCTAATGCTACGGCTCCCCTAGCCTCAGGCTAGGGCACCCCTAGACTCAGGCTATGGCACGCCTAGGCTTAGGCTAGGGCAATCCTAGGCTAGACTAACGCTAGGGGTCCTCAAGCCTCCGGCTCCGGCACCCATAGGCTCAGGCTAGGGCACCCCTAGGCTCAGGCTAGGGCACCCCTAAGATTAGGCTAGGGCACCCCTAGACTTAGGATAAGGCTAGGGCTCCCCTAGCCTAAGGCTAGGGCACCCCTAGGCTTAGGCTAGGGAACCCCTAGGCTTTGGCTAGGTGACCCCTAGGTTTAGGCTAGGGTACCCATAGCCTTAGGCTAGGGCACCCCTAGGCTTAGGTTTAGGGCACCCCTAGGCTGAGGATAGGGCACCCCTAAGCTGAGGCTAGGGAACCCCTAGTCTTAGGATAAGGCTAGGGCTACCCTAGCCTAAGGCTAGGGCACCCCTAGCCTAAGGCTAGGGCACCCCTAGGCTTAGGATAGGGCACCCTTAGGCTTAGGCTAGGGCACCCCTAGGCTTAGGCTAGGGCACCCCTAGGCTTAGGCTAGGGCACCTCTAGGCTTAGGCTAGGGCACCCCTAGGCTTAGGCTAGGGCACCCCTAGGCTTAGGCTAAGGCTAGGGCTCCCCTAGCCTAAGGCTATGGCACCCCTAGGCTTAGGCTAGGGCACCCATAGGCTTAGGCTAGGGCACCTCTACCCTTAGGCTAAGGCTAGGGCACCCCTAGGCTTAGGCTAAGGCTAGGGCTCCCCTAACCTAAGGCTAGGGCACCCCTAGGCTTAGGCTAGGGCACCCCTAAGCTTAGGCTAAGGCTAGGGCTCCCCTAGCCTAGGCTAGGGCACCCCTAGGCTTAGGATAGGGCACCCCTAGGCTCAGGCTAGGGCACCCCTAGGCTTAGGCTAAGGCACCCCTAGGCTTAGGCTAAGGGTACGGCTCCCCTAGCCTCATGCTAGGGCTCGCATAGGCTTAGGCTAGGGCAATCCTAGGCTTAGGCTAAGGCTAGGGCACCCATAGGCTTAGGCTAAGGCTAGGGCTCCCCTAACCTAAGGCTAGGGCACCCCTAGGCTCAGGCTAGGGCACCCCTAGGCTTAGGCTAAGGCACCCCTAGGCTTAGGCTAAGGGTACGGCTCCCCTAGCCTCAGTCTAGGGCACCCTTAATCTCAGGCTATGGCACACCTAGGCTTAGGCTAGGGCACCCCTAGACTTAGGATAAAGCTAGGGCTCCCCTAGCCTAAGGCTAGGGCACCCCTAGGCTTAGGCTAGGGCACCCCTAGGCTTAGGCTAGGGCACCCCTAGGCTTAGGCTAGGACACCCCTAGGCTTAGGCTAAGGCTAGGGCTCCCCTAGCCTAAGGCTAGGGCACCCCTAGGCTTAGGCTAGGGCACCCCTAGGCTTAGGCTAGGGCACCCCTAGCCTAAGGATAGGGCACCCCTAGGCTTAGGCTAAGGGTAGGTCACCCCTAGGCTTAGGCTAAGGCACAACTAGGCTTAGGCTAGGGCACCCCTAGGCTTAGGCTAGGGCACCCCTAGGCTTAGGTTAGGGCACCCCTAGGCTGAGGATAGGGCACCCCTAAGCTGAGGCTAGGGAACCCCTAGGCTTAGGATAAGGCTAGGGCTACCCTAGCCTAAGGCTAGGGCACCCATAGCCTAAGGCTAGGGCACCCCGAGGCTTCGGCTAGGGCACCCCTAGGCTTAGGCTAGGGCACCCCTAGGCTTAGGCTAGGGCACCCCTAGGCTTAGGATGGGCACCCCTAGGCTTAGGCTAGGGCACCCCTAGGCTTATGCTAGGGCACTCCTAGACTTAGGCTAGGGCACCCCTAGGCTTAGGCTAAGGATAGGGCACCCCTAGGCTTAGGCTAAGGCTAGGGCTGCCCTAGCCTAAGGCTAGGGCACCCCTAGGCTCAGGCTAGGGCACCCCTAGGCTTAGGATAGGACAATCCTAGGCTAGACTAACGCTAGGGGTCCTCAAGCCTCAGGCTAGGGCACCCATAGGCTCAGCTAGGGCACCCCTAGGCTGAGGCTAGGGCACCCCTAGGCTTAGGCTAAGGCACCCCTAGACTTAGGATAAGGCTAGGGCTCCCCTAACCTAAGGCTTGGGCACCCCTAGGCTTAGGCTAGGGAACCCCTAGGCTTTGGCTAGGTCACCCCTAGGTTTAGGCTAGGGTACCCCTAGGCTTAGGCTAGGGCACCCTTAGGCTTAGGCTAGGGCACCCCTAGGCTTAGACTAAGGCTACGGCTCCACTAGCCTCAGGTTAGGGCACCCCTAAACTCCGGCTATGGCACCCCTAGGCTAGGCTGGGGCAATCCTAGGCTAGATTAAGGCTAGGGCTCCCCTAGCCTCAGGCTAGGGCACCCGTAGGCTCAGGCTAGGGCACCCCTAGGCTTAGGCTAAGAAACCCCTAGGCTTAGGCTACGGCACCCCTAGGCTTAGGCTATGGCACCCCTAGGCTGAGGCTAGGGCACCCCTAAGCTGAGGCTAGTGCACCCCTAGACCGAGGCTGAGGCTAGGGCTACCCTAGCCTAAGGCTAGGGCACCCCTAGGCTTAGGCTAGGGCACCCCTAGGCTTATGCTAAGGATTGGGCTCCCCTACCCTAAGGCTAGGGCACCCCTAGGCTTAGGCTAGGGCACCCCTAGGTTTAGGCTAAGGCTAGGGCTCCCCTAGCCTAAGGCTAGGGCACACCTAGGCTTAGGCTAGGGCACCCATAGGCTTAGGCTAGGGCACCCCTAGGCTTAGGCTAAGGGTAGGGCACCCATAGGCTTAGGCTAAGGCTAGGGCTCCCCTAACTTAAGGCTAGGGAACCCCTAGGCTTAGGCTAGGGCACCCCTAAGCTTAGGCTAAGGATTGGGCTCCCCTAGCCTAAGGCTAGGGCACCCCTAGGCTTAGGCTAGGGCACCCCTAGGCTTAGGCTTAGGCTAGGGCACCCCTAGGCTTAGGCTAAGGCTAGGGCTCCCCTAACCTAAGGCTAGGGCACCCCTAGGCTTAGGCTAGGGCACCCCTAGGTTCAGGCTAGGGCACCCCTAGGCTTAGGCTAAGGCACCCCTAGGCTTAGTCTAAGGGTACGGCTCCCCTAGCCTCAGGCTACGGCAACCCCTAGGCTTAGGCTAGGGCAATCCTAGGCTAGACTAAGGCTAGGGCTCCCCTAGCCTCAGGCTAGGGCACCCATAGGCTCAGGTTAGGGCACCCTTAGGCTCAGGCTAGGGCACACCTAAGCTTAGGCTAGGGCACCCCTAGACTTAGGATAAGGCTAGGGCTCCCCTAGCCTAAGGCTAGGGCACCCCTAGACTTAGGTTAAGGCTAGGGCTCCCCTAACCTAAGCCTAGGGCACCCCTAAGCTTAGGCTAGGGCACCCCTAGGCTTAGGTTAGGGCACCCCTAGGCTTAGGCTAGGGCATCCCTAGGCTTAGGCTAAGGCTAGGGCTCCCCTAGCCTAAGGCTAGGGCACCCCTAGGCTTAGGCTAGGGCACTCCTAGGCTTAGGCTAGGGCACCCCTAGCCTGAGCATAGGGCACCCCTAGGCTTAGGATAAGGCTAGGTCACCCCTAGGCTTAGGCTAAGGCACAACTAGGCTTAGGCTAGGGCACCCCTAGGCTTGGGCTAGGGCACCCCTAGGCTTAGGCTAGGGCACCCCTAGGCTCAGGCTATGGCACCCCTAGGCTTAGGCTAGGGCACCCCTTGGCTTAGGCTATGGCTAGGGCTCCCCTAACCTAAGGCTAGGGCACCCATAGGCTTAGGCTAGGGCACCCCTAGGCTTAGGCTAGGGCACCCCTAGGCTTAGGCTAAGGCTAGGGCTCCCCTAGCCTAAGGCTAGGGCACCCCTAGGCTTAGGCTAGGGCACCCCTAGGCTTAGACTAAGGCTAGGGCACCCCTAGCTTAGGCTAAGGCTAGGGCTCCCCTAGCCTAAGGCTAGGGCAGCCCTAAGCTTAGGCTAGGGTACCCCTAGGCTTAGGTTAGGGCACCCCTAGGCTTAGGCTAAGGCTAGGGCTCCCCTAGCCTAAGGCTTGGCACCCCTAGGCTTATGCTAGGGCACCCCTAGACTTAGGCTAGGGCACCCCTAGGCTTAGGCTAAGGCTAGGGCACCCCTAGGCTTAGGCTAAGGCTAGGGCTCCCCTAGCCTAAGGCTAGGGCACCCTAGGCTCAGGCTAGGGCACCCCTAGGCTTAGGGTAGGGCACCGCTAGGCTTAGGCTAATGCTACGGCTCCCCTAGCCTCAGGCTAGGGCACCCCTAGACTCAGGCTATGGCACGCCTAGGCTCTGGCTAGGGCACCCCTAGGCTCAGGCTAGGGCACCCCTAAGCTTAGCCTAGGGCACCCCTAGACTTAGGATAAGACTAGGGCTCCCCTAGGCTTAGTCTAAGGCTAGGGCTTCCCTAGCCTCAGGCTAGGTCACCCATAGGCTTAGGCTAGGGCACCCCTAGGCTTAGGTTAAGGCTAGGGCTCCCCTAGCATAAGGTTAGGGCACCCCTAGGCTTAGGCTAGAGCACCCCTAGGCTTAGGCTAGGGCACCCCTAGGCTTAGGCTAGGGCACCCCTAGGCTTAGGCTAGGGCTCCCCCAGGCTTAGGGCAGGGCACCCCTAGGCTTAGGCCAGGGCACCCCTAGGCTTAGGCCAGGGCACCCCTAGGCTTAGGCCAGGGCATCCCTAGGCTTAGGCTAGGGCACCCCTAGGCTTAACCTAGGGCACCCCTAGGCTCAGGCTATGGCACCCCTAGGTTTAGGCTAGGGCAATCCTAGGCTAGACTAAGGCTAGGGCTGCCCTAGCCTAAAGCTAGGGCACCCGTAGGCTCAGGCTAGGGCACCCCTAGGCTTAGGCTAGGGCACCCCTAGGCTTAGGCTAGGGCTCCCCCAGGCTTAGTGCAGGGCACCCCTAGACTTAGGCCAGGGCACCCCTAGGCTTAGGCCAGGGCACCCCTAGGCTTAGGCCAGGGCATCCCTAGGCTTAGGCTAGGGCACCCCTAGGCTTAACCTAGGGCACCCATAGGCTCAGGCTAGGGCACCCGTAGGCTCAGGCTAGGGCACCCCTAGGCTTAGGCTAGGGCAAGCCTAGACTTAGGATAAGGCTAGGGCACCCCTAGGCTTAGGCTAGGGCACCCCTAGGCTTATGCTAAGGATTGGGCTCCCCTAGCCTAAGGCTAGGGCACCCCTAGGCTCAGGCTAGGGCACCCCTAGGCTTAGGCTAGGGCACGCCTAGACTTAGGATAAGGCTAGGGCTCCCCTAGCCTACGGCTAGGGCACCCCTAGGCTTAGGCTAGGGAACCCCTAGGCTTTGGCTAGGTGACCCCTAGGTTTAGGCTAGGGTACCCATAGCCTTAGGCTAGGGCACCCCTAGGCTTAGGTTAGGGCACCCCTAGGCTGAGGATAGGGCACCCCTAAGCTGAGGCTAGGGAACCCCTAGTCTTAGGATAAGGCTAGGGCTACCCTAGCCTAAGGCTAGGGCACCCCTAGCCTAAGGCTAGGGCACCCCTAGGCTTAGGATAGGGCACCCTTAGGCTTAGGCTAGGGCACCCCTAGGCTTAGGCTAGGGCACCCCTAGGCTTAGGCTAGGGCACCTCTAGGCTTAGGCTAGGGCACCCCTAGGCTTAGGCTAGGGCACCCCTAGGCTTAGGCTAAGGCTAGGGCTCCCCTAGCCTAAGGCTATGGCACCCCTAGGCTTAGGCTAGGGCACCCATAGGCTTAGGCTAGGGCACCTCTACCCTTAGGCTAAGGCTAGGGCACCCCTAGGCTTAGGCTAAGGCTAGGGCTCCCCTAACCTAAGGCTAGGGCACCCCTAGGCTTAGGCTAGGGCACCCCTAAGCTTAGGCTAAGGCTAGGGCTCCCCTAGCCTAGGCTAGGGCACCCCTAGGCTTAGGATAGGGCACCCCTAGGCTCAGGCTAGGGCACCCCTAGGCTTAGGCTAAGGCACCCCTAGGCTTAGGCTAAGGGTACGGCTCCCCTAGCCTCATGCTAGGGCTCGCCTAGGCTTAGGCTAGGGCAATCCTAGGCTTAGGCTAAGGCTAGGGCACCCCTAGGCTTAGGCTAAGGCTAGGGCTCCCCTAACCTAAGGCTAGGGCACCCCTAGGCTCAGGCTAGGGCACCCCTAGGCTTAGGCTAAGGCAAGCCTAGGCTTAGGCTAAGGGTACGGCTCCCCTAGCCTCAGTCTAGGGCACCCTTAATCTCAGGCTATGGCACACCTAGGCTTAGGCTAGGGCACCCCTAGACTTAGGATAAAGCTAGGGCTCCCCTAGCCTAAGGCTAGGGCACCCCTAGGCTTAGGCTAGGGCACCCCTAGGCTTAGGCTAGGGCACCCCTAGGCTTAGGCTAGGACACCCCTAGGCTTAGGCTAAGGCTAGGGCTCCCCTAGCCTAAGGCTAGGGCACCCCTAGGCTTAGGCTAGGGCACCCCTAGGCTTAGGCTAGGGCACCCCTAGCCTAAGGATAGGGCACCCCTAGGCTTAGGCTAAGGGTAGGTCACCCCTAGGCTTAGGCTAAGGCACAACTAGGCTTAGGCTAGGGCACCCCTAGGCTTAGGCTAGGGCACCCCTAGGCTTAGGTTAGGGCACCCCTAGGCTGAGGATAGGGCACCCCTAAGCTGAGGCTAGGGAACCCCTAGGCTTAGGATAAGGCTAGGGCTACCCTAGCCTAAGGCTAGGGCACCCATAGCCTAAGGCTAGGGCACCCCGAGGCTTCGGCTAGGGCACCCCTAGGCTTAGGCTAGGGCACCCCTAGGCTTAGGCTAGGGCACCCCTAGGCTTAGGATGGGCACCCCTAGGCTTCGGCTAGGGCACCCCTAGGCTTATGCTAGGGCACTCCTAGACTTAGGCTAGGGCACCCCTAGGCTTAGGCTAAGGATAGGGCACCCCTAGGCTTAGGCTAAGGCTAGGGCTCCCCTAGCCTAAGGCTAGGGCACCCCTAGGCTCAGGCTAGGGCACCCCTAGGCTTAGGATAGGGCACCCCTAGGCTTAGGCTAATGCTACAGCTCCCCTAGCCTCAGGTTAGGGCACCCCTAGATTCAGGCTATGGCACGCCTAGGCTTAGGCTAGGACAATCCTAGGCTAGACTAACGCTAGGGGTCCTCAAGCCTCAGGCTAGGGCACCCATAGGCTCAGCTAGGGCACCCCTAGGCTGAGGCTAGGGCACCCCTAGGCTTAGGCTAAGGCACCCCTAGACTTAGGATAAGGCTAGGGCTCCCCTAACCTAAGGCTTGGGCACCCCTAGGCTTAGGCTAGGGAGCCCCTAGGCTTTGGCTAGGTCACCCCTAGGTTTAGGCTAGGGTACCCCTAGGCTTAGGCTAGGGCACCCTTAGGCTTAGGCTAGGGCACCCCTAGGCTTAGACTAAGGCTACGGCTCCACTAGCCTCAGGTTAGGGCACCCCTAAACTCCGGCTATGGCACCCCTAGGCTAGGCTGGGGCAATCCTAGGCTAGATTAAGGCTAGGGCTCCCCTAGCCTCAGGCTAGGGCACCCGTAGGCTCAGGCTAGGGCACCCCTAGGCTTAGGCTAAGAAACCCCTAGGCTTAGGCTACGGCACCCCTAGGCTTAGGCTAGGGCACCCCTAAGCTGAGGCTAGTGCACCCCTAGACCGAGGCTGAGGCTAGGGCTACCCTAGCCTAAGGCTAGGGCACCCCTAGGCTTAGGCTAGGGCACCCCTAGGCTTATGCTAAGGATTGGGCTCCCCTACCCTAAGGCTAGGGCACCCCTAGGCTTAGGCTAGGGCACCCCTAGGTTTAGGCTAAGGCTAGGGCTCCCCTAGCCTAAGGCTAGGGAACACCTAGGCTTAGGCTAGGGCACCCATAGGCTTAGGCTAGGGCACCCCTAGGCTTAGGCTAAGGGTAGGGCACCCCTAGGCTTAGGCTAAGGCTAGGGCTCCCCTAACTTAAGGCTAGGGAACCCCTAGGCTTAGGCTAGGGCACCCCTAAGCTTAGGCTAAGGATTGGGCTCCCCTAGCCTAAGGCTAGGGCACCCCTAGGCTTAGGCTAGGGCACCCCTAGGCTTAGGCTAAGGCTAGGGCACCCCTAGGCTTAGGCTAAGGCTAGGGCTCCCCTAACCTAAGGCTAGGGCACCCCTAGGCTTAGGCTAGGGCACCCCTAGGTTCAGACTAGGGCACCCCTAGGCTTAGGCTAAGGCACCCCTAGGCTTAGTCTAAGGGTACGGCTCCCCTAGCCTCAGGCTACGGCAACCCCTAGGCTTAGGCTAGGGCAATCCTAGGCTAGACTAAGGCTAGGGCTCCCCTAGCCTCAGGCTAGGGCACCCATAGGCTCAGGTTAGGGCACCCTTAGGCTCAGGCTAGGGCACACCTAAGCTTAGGCTAGGGCACCCCTAGACTTAGGATAAGGGTAGGGCTCCCCTAGCCTAAGGCTAGGGCACCCCTAGACTTAGGTTAAGGCTAGGGCTCCCCTAACCTAAGCCTAGGGCACCCCTAAGCTTAGGCTAGGGCACCCCTAGGCTTAGGTTAGGGCACCCCTAGGCTTAGGCTAGGGCATCCCTAGGCTTAGGCTAAGGCTAGGGCTCCCCTAGCCTAAGGCTAGGGCACCCCTAGGCTTAGGCTAGGGCACTCCTAGGCTTAGGCTAGGGCACCCCTAGCCTGAGCATAGGGCACCCCTAGGCTTAGGATAAGGCTAGGTCACCCCTAGGCTTAGGCTAAGGCACAACTAGGCTTAGGCTAGGGCACCCCTAGGCTTGGGCTAGGGCACCCCTAGGCTTAGGCTTGGGCACCCCTAGGCTCAGGCTATGGCACCCCTAGGCTTAGGCTAGGGCACCCCTTGGCTTAGGCTATGGCTAGGGCTCCCCTAACCTAAGGCTAGGGCACCCATAGGCTTAGGCTAGGGCACCCCTAGGCTTAGGCTAGGGCACCCCTAGGCTTAGGCTAAGGCTAGGGCTCCCCTAGCCTAAGGCTAGGGCACCCCTAGGCTTAGGCTAGGGCACCCCTAGGCTTAGACTAAGGCTAGGGCACCCCTAGGCTTAGGCTAAGGCTAGGGCTCCCCTAGCCTAAGGCTAGGGCAGCCCTAAGCTTAGGCTAGGGTACCCCTAGGCTTAGGTTAGGGCACCCCTAGGCTTAGGCTAAGGCTAGGGCTCCCCTAGCCTAAGGATTGGCACCCCTAGGCTTATGCTAGGGCACCCCTAGACTTAGGCTAGGGCACCCCTAGGCTTAGGCTAAGGCTAGGACACCCCTAGGCTTAGGCTAAGGCTAGGGCTCCCCTAGCCTAAGGCTAGGGCACCCTAGGCTCAGGCTAGGGCACCCCTAGGCTTAGGGTAGGGCACCGCTAGGCTTAGGCTAATGCTACGGCTCCCCTAGCCTCAGGCTAGGGCACCCCTAGACTCAGGCTATGGCACGCCTAGGCTCTGGCTAGGGCACCCCTAGGATCAGGCTAGGGCACCCCTAAGCTTAGCCTAGGGCACCCCTAGACTTAGGATAAGACTAGGGCTCCCCTAGGCTTAGTCTAAGGCTAGGGCTTCCCTAGCCTCAGGCTAGGTCACCCATAGGCTTAGGCTAGGGCACCCCTAGGCTTAGGTTAAGGCTAGGGCTCCCCTAGCATAAGGTTAGGGCACCCCTAGGCTTAGGCTAGGGCACCCCTAGGCTTAGGCTAGGGCACCCCTAGGCTTAGGCTAGGGCACCCCTAGGCTTAGGCTAGGGCTCCCCCAGGCTTAGGGCAGGGCACCCCTAGGCTTAGGCCAGGGCACCCCTAGGCTTAGGCCAGGGCACCCCTAGGCTTAGGCCAGGGCATCCCTAGGCTTAGGCTAGGGCACCCCTAGGCTTAACCTAGGGCACCCCTAGGCTCAGGCTATGGCACCCCTAGGTTTAGGCTAGGGCAATCCTAGGCTAGACTAAGGCTAGGGCTGCCCTAGCCTAAAGCTAGGGCACCCGTAGGCTCAGGCTAGGGCACCCCTAGGCTTAGGCTAGGGCACCCCTAGGCTTAGGCTAGGGCTCCCCCAGGCTTAGTGCAGGGCACCCCTAGACTTAGGCCAGGGCACCCCTAGGCTTAGGCCAGGGCACCCCTAGGCTTAGGCCAGGGCATCCCTAGGCTTAGGCTAGGGCACCCCTAGGCTTAACCTAGGGCACCCATAGGCTCAGGCTAGGGCACCCGTAGGCTCAGGCTAGGGCACCCCTAGGCTTAGGCTAGGGCACGCCTAGACTTAGGATAAGGCTAGGGCACCCCTAGGCTTAGGCTAGGGCACCCCTAGGCTTATGCTAAGGATTGGGCTCCCCTAGCCTAAGGCTAGGGCACCCCTAGGCTTAGGCTAGGGCACCCCTAGGCTTAGGCTATGGCTAGGGCTCCCCTAGCCTAAGGCTAGGGCACACCTAGGTTTAGGCTAGGGCACCCATAGGCTTAGGCTAGGGCACCCCTAGGCTTAGACTAAGGCTAGGGCACCCCTAGGCTTAGGCTAAGGCTAGGGCTCCCCTAACCTAAGGCTAGGGCACCCCTAGGCTCAGGCTAGGGCACCCCTAGGCTTAGGCTAAGGCACCCCTAGGCTTAGGCTAAAGGTACGGCTCCCCTAGCCTCAGGCTAGGGCACTCCTAGACTCAGCCTATGGCACCCCTAAGCTTAGGCTAGGGCACCCCTAGGCTCAGGTAGGGCACCCCTAGGTTTAGACTAGGGCACCCCTAGGCTTATGCTAAGGCTACGGCTCCCCAAAGCTCAGGCTAGGGCACCCCTAGGCTTAGGCTAGGGCACCCAAAGGCTTAGGCTAAGGCTAGGGCTCCCCGAGCCTAAGGCTAGAGCACCCCTATGCTTAGGCTAGGGTAATCCTAGGCTAGACTAACGCTATGGCTCCCTTATCCTGAGGCTAGGGCTCCCATAGCCTCAGGCTAGGGCACCCCTAGGCTTAGGTAGGGCACCCCTAGGCGTAGGCTAGGGCACCCCTAGGCTTAGGCTAAGTCTAGGGCTCCCCTAGCCTAAGGCTAGGGCAACCCTAGGCTTAGGCTAGGGCACCCCTAGGCTTAGGCTAGGGCACCTTGAGGTTTAGGCTAGGGCACCCCTAGGCTTAGGCTAGGTCACCCCTAGACTTAGGCTAGGGCACCCCTAGGCTTAGGCTAAGGCTAGGGCTCCCCTAGCCTAAGGCTAGAGCACCCTAGGCTTAGGCTAGGGCACGCCTAGGCTTCGGCTAGGGCACCCATAGGCTTAGGTTAAGGCTAGGGCTCCCCAAGCCTAAGGCTAGGGCACCCCTAGGCTTAGGCTAGGGCACCCCTAGGCTTAGGCTAGGGCACCCCTAGGCTTAGGTTAAGGCTAGGGCTCCCCTAGCCTAAGGCTAGGGTACCCCTATACTTAGGCTGGGGCACCCCTAGGCTTAAGGTAGTGCATCCGTATGCTTAGGCTAAGGCTAGGGCTCCCGTAGCCTAAGGCTAGGGCACCCCTAGGTTTAGGCTAGGGCACCCCTAGGCTTAGGCTCAGGCTAGGGCTTCCCTAGCCTCAGGCTAGGTCACCCCTAGGCTAAGGCTAGGGCACCCCTAGGCTTAGGTTAAGGCTAGGGCTCCCCTAGCCTAAGGTTAGGGCACCCCTAGGCTTAGGCTAGGGCACCCCTAGGCTTAGGCTAGGGCACCCCTAGGCTTAGGCTAGGGCTCCCCCAGGCTTAGGGCAGGGCACCCCTAGGCTTAAGCCAGGGCATCCCTAGGCTTAGGCTAGGGCACCCTTAGGCTTAACCTAGGGCCCCCCTAGGCTCAGGATATGGCACCCCTAGGCTTAGGCTAGGGCACCCCTAGGCTTAGGAAAATGTTAGGGCTCCCCTAGCATCAGGCTATGGCACCTGTACGCTCAGGCTAGGGCACCCCTAGGTTCAGGCTAAGGAACCCCTAGGCTTAGGCTAGGGCACCCCTAGCCTTAGGCTAAGGCAAGGGCTCCCCTAGCCTAAGGCTAGGGCACCCCTAGGCTTAGGCTAGGGCACCCCTAGGCTTAGGCTAGGGCACCCCTAGGCTTAGACTAAGGCTAGGGCACCCCTATGCTTAGGCTAAGGCTAGGGCATCCCTAAGCTTAGGCTAGGGCACCCCTAGGCTTAGGCTAGGGAACCCCTAACCTAAGGCTAGGGCACCCCTAGGGTTAGGCTAGGGCACCCTTAGGCTTAGGCTAGGGCACACCTAGGGTTAGGTTAAGGCTAGGGGACTCCTACACTTAGGCTACGGCACCCCTAGGCTTAGGCTAAGACACCGCTAGGCTTAGGCTAGGGCACCCCTAGGCTTAGGCTAGGGCACCCCTAGGCTTAGGCTTAGTCTAGGTAACCCCTAGGCTTAGGATAAGGCACCACTAGGCTTAGGCTAGGGCACCCCTAGGCTTAGGCTAGGGCAAACCTAGGCTGAGGCTAGGGCACCCCAAAGCAGAGGATAGGGAACCCCTAGCCTAAGGCTAGGGCACCCCTAGGCTTATGCTGGGGCACCCGTAGGCTTAAGGTAGGGCACCCGTATGCTTAGGCTAAGGCTAGGGCTCCCCTAGCCTAAGGCTCGGGCACCCATAGGCTTTGTCCAGGGCACCCATAGGCTTAGGATAGGGAACTTCTAAGCTTAGGCTAGGGCGCCCCTAGGCTTAGGCTAGGGCACACCAAGGCTTAGGTTAAGGCTAGGGTTCCCCTAGCCTAAGTCTAATGCACCCCTAGGCTTTGGCTAGGGCACCCCTAGGCTTAGGCTAGAGCACCCCTAAGCTTAAGCTAGGGCCCCCCTAGGCTTAGGCTAAGGCTAGGGATCCCCTAGCCTAAGGCTAGGGCAATCCTAGGCTTGGGCTAGGGCACCCGTAGGCTTAGGCTAGGGCACCCCTATATTTAGACTAGGGCACCCCTAGGCTTAGCCTAAGGCTAGGGCTCCCCTAGCCTAAGGCTAGGGCACCCCTAGGCTTAGGCTAGGGCACCCCTAGGCTTAGGCTCGGGCACACCTAGGCTTAGGCTAAGGTTAGGGCTCCCCTAGTCTAAGGCTAGGGCACCCCTAGGCTTAGGTTTGGGCACCCATAGGCTTAGGCTAGGGCACACATAGGGTTAGGTTAAGGCTAGGGGACTCCTAGGCTTAGGCTACGGCACCCCTAGGCTTAGGCTAAGGCACCCCGAGGCTAAGGCTACGGCACCCCTAGGCTTAGGCTAAGGCACCCCTAGGCTTAGGCTAGGGCACCCCTAGGCTTAGGTTAAGGCTAGGGCTCCCCTAGCCTAAGGCTAGGGCACCCCTTGGCTTAGGCTAGGGTACCCCAATGCTTAGGCTAAGGCACCCCTAGGCTAAGGCTAGAGCACCCCTAAGCTAAGGCTAGGGCACCCCTGGGCTTAGGCTAAAATTAGGGCTACCCTAGCCTAAGTCTAGGGCACCCCTAGGCTTAGGCTAGGACACCCCTAGGCTTAGGTTAAGGCTAGGGCTCCCCTAGCCTAAGGCTAGGGCACCACTAGGCTTAGGCTGGGGCACCCCTAGGCTAAAGCTAGGGCACCCGTAGGCTTAGGCTAAGGCTAGGGCTACCCTAGCTTAAGGCTAGGGCACCCCTAGGCTTAGCATAGGGCACCCCTAGGCTTTGGCTAAGGCACCCCTAGGCTTAGGATAGGGAACTTCTAAGCTTAGGTAGGGCACCCCTAGGCTTAGGCTAGGGCACCCCTAGGCTTAGGCTAAGGATAAAGCTCCCCTAGCCTAAGGCTAGGGCACCCCTAGGCTTAGGCTAGGGCATCCCTAGGCTTAGGCTAAGTCTAGGGCTCCTCTAGCCTAAGGCTAGGGCACCCCTAGGCTTAGGCTAGGGCACCCCTAGGCTTAGGCTAGAGCACCCCTAGGCTTAGGCTAAGGCTACGGCTCCCCTAGCCTCAGGCTAGGGCACCCCTAGACTCAGGCTATGGCACCCCTAGGCTTAGGCTAGGCCAATCCTAGGCTAGACTAAGGCTAGGGCTCCCCTAGCCTCAGGCTAGGGCACCCGTAGGCTTAGGCTAGGGCAACTCTAGGCTTAGGCTCAGGCAACCCTAGGCTTAGGCTAAGGTTAGGGCTCCCCTAGTCTAAGGCTATTGTACCCCTAGGCATAGGCTAAGGCTAGGGGACTCCTAGGCTTAGGCGATGGCACCCCTAGTCTTAGGCTAGGGCACCCCTAGCCTTAGGCTAGGGCACCCCTAGGCTTCTGCTAGGGCACCCCTAAGCTTAGGCTAAGGCTAGGTCACCCCTAGGCTTAGGATAAGGCACCACAAGGCTTAAGCTAGGGCACCCCAGGCTTAGGCTAGTGCACCACTAGGCTGAGGCTAGGGCACCCCTAAGCAGAGGCTAGGGCACCCCTGGGCTTAGGCTAAGGCACCCCTAGGCTTAGGCTAATGCTAGGGCTCCCCTAGCCTAAGGCTAGGGCACCCATAGGCTTAGGCTGGGCCACCACTAGGCTAAAGCTAGGGCACCCGTAGGCTTAGGCTAAGGTTAGGGCTCCCCTAGCCTAAGGCTAGGGCACCCCTAGGCTTAGCCTAGGGCACCCCTAGGCTTTGGCTAGGGCACCCCTAGGCATAGGATAGGGAACTTCTAAGCTTAGGTAGGGCACCCCTAGGCTTAGGCTAGGGCACCCCTAGGCTTAGGCTAAGGCTAAAGCTCCCCTAACCTAAGGCTAGGACACCCCTAGGCTTTGGCTAGGGCACCCCTAGCCTTAGGCTAGAGCACCCCTAGGCTTAAGCTAGGGCACCCCTAGGCTTCGGCTAAGTCTAGGGATCCCCTAGCCTAAGCCTAGGGCAATCCTAGGCTTAGGCTAGGGCACCCGTAGGCTTAGGCTGGGGCACCCCTAGATTTAGGCTAGGGCACCCCTAGGCTTAGGCTAGTGCTAGGCTCGCCTAGCCTAAGGCTAGGGCACCCCTAGGCTTATTCTAGGGCACCCCAAGGCTTACGCAAAGGCAACCCTAGGCTTATGCGAAGGTTAGGGCTCCCCTAGCCTAAGACTAGGGCACCTCTAGGCTTAGGCTAGGGAACCCCTAGGCTTTGGCTAGGGCACCCCTAGGCTTAGGCTAAGGCTAGGGCTCTCCTAGCCTAAGGCTAGGGAACGCCTAGGCTTAGGTTGGGCACACCTAGTCTTAGGCTAGGGCACCCTTAGGCTTAGGCTTAGGCTAGGTCACCCCTATACTTAGGCTAGGGCACCCCTAGCCTTAGGCTAGGGCACACCAAGGCTGAGGCTAGGGTACCCCTAAGCTGAGGCTAGGGCACCTCTAGGCTTAGGCTAAGGGTAGGGCTACCCTAGCCTAAGGCTAGGGCAACTCTAGGCTTAGGCTAGGGCACCCCTAGGCTTAGGCTAAGGCTACGGCTCCCCTAGCCTCAGGCTAGGGCACCCCTAGACTCAGGCTATGGCACCTCTAGGCTTAGGCTAGGCCAATCCTAGGCTAGACTAAGGATAGGGCTCCCCTAGCCTCAGGCTAGGGCACCCGTAGGCTCAGGCTAGGACACCCCTAGGCTTAGGATAGGGTACCCAGAGGCTTAGGCTAGGGCACCCCTAGGCTTAGGCTAGGGCACCCCTAGGCGTAGGCTAAGGCTCGGGTTCCCCTAGCCTAAGGCTACGGCACCCCTAGGCTTAGGCTAGGGCACCCCTAGGCTTAGACTCGGGCAACCCTAGGCTTAGGCTAAGGTTAGGGCTCCCCTAGTCTAAGGCTAGGGCACCCCTAGGCTTAGGGTTAGGCACCCATAGGCTTAGGCTAGGGCACCCCTAGGCTTAGGCTAAGGCTAGGGGACTCCTAGGCTTAGGCGACGGCACCCCTAGTCTTAGGCTAGGGCACCCATAGCTTTAGGCTAGGGCACCACTAGGCTTAGGCTAGGGCACCCCTAAACTTAGGCTAAGGCTAGGTCACCCCTAGGCTTAGGATAAGGCACCACAAGGCTTAAGCTAGGGCACCCCTAGGCTTAGGCTAGTGCACAACTAGGCTGAGGCTAGGGCACCCCTAAGCAGAGGCTAGGGCCCCCCCTGGGCTTAGGCTAAGGCTAGGGCTACCCTAGCCTAAGGCTAGGGCACCCCTAGGCTTAGGCTAGGGCACCCCTAGGCTTAGGCTAATGCTAGGGCTCCCCTAGCCTACGGCTAGGGCACCCCTAGGCTTAGCCTAGGGCACCCCTAGGCTTTGGCTAGGGCACCCCTAGGCTTAGGCTAAGGCTAAAGCTCCCCTAACCTAAGGCTAGGACACCCCTAGGCTTTGGCTAGGGCACCCCTTGGCTTAGGCTAGAGCACCCCAAGGCTTAAGCTAGGGCACCCCTAGGCTTTGGCTAAGTCTAGGGATCCCCTAGCCTAAGCCTAGGGCAATCCTAGGCTTAGGCTAGGGCATCCGTAGGCTTAGGCTGGGGCACCCCTAGATTTAGGCTAGGGCACCCCTAGGCTTAGGCTAGTGCTAGGCTCGCCTAGCCTAAGGCTAGGGCACCCCTAGGCTTATTCTAGGGCACCCCAAGGCTTACGCAAAGGCAACCCTAGGCTTACGCGAAGGTTAGGGCTCCCCTAGCCTAAGACTAGGGCACCTCTAGGCTTAGGCTAGGGAACCCCTAGGATTTGGCTAGGGCACCCCTAGGCTTAGGCTAAGGCTAGGGCTCTCCTAGCCTAAGGCTAGGGCACGCCTAGGCTTAGGTTGGGCACCCCTAGTCTTAGGCTAGGGCACCCCTAGGCTTAGGATTAGGCTAGGTCACCCCTATACTTAGGCTAGGGCACCCCTAGGCTTAGACGAGGGCACACCAAGGCTGAGGCTAGGGTACCCCTAAGCTGAGGCTAGGGCACCTCTAGGCTTAGGCTAAGGCTAGGGCTACCATAGCCTAAGGCTAGGGCAACTCTTGTCTTAGGCTAGGGCACCCCTAGGCTTAGGCTAAGGCTAGGGCTCCCCTAGCCTAAGGTTAGGGCATCCCTAGGCTTAGGCTAGGGCACCCCTAGACTTAGGATAGGGAACTTCTAAGTTTGGGCTAGGGCACCCCTAGACTTAGTCTAGGGCACCCCTCGGCTTAGGCTAAGGCTAGGGCTCCCCTAGCCTAAGGCTAGGCCACCCCTAGGCTTAGGCTAGGGCACCCCTAGGCTTAGGCTAAGGCTAGGGATCCCATAGCCTAAGGCTAGGGCACTCCTAGGCTTAGGCAAGGGCACCCGTAGTCTTAGGCTAGGGCACCCCTAGACTTAGGCTAGGGCACCCCTAGGCTTAGGTTTAGGCTAGAGCACCCCTAGGCTTACGCTAGGGCACCCCTAGGCTTAGGCTAGGGCAACCCAAGGCTTAGGCTAAGGCACACCTAGGCTTACGATAAGGTTAGGCCTCCCCTAGCCTAAGGCTAGGGCACCCCTAGGCTTAGGCTAGGGCAGCCCTAGGCTTAGGCTAGGGCACCCCTAGGCTTAGGCTAGGGCAGCCCTAGGCTTAGGCTAGTGCACCCCTAGGCTTAAGCTAGGGCACCCCTAGGCTTAGGCTAAGGCTAGGGCTCCCCTAGCCTAAGGCTAGGGCACCCCTAGGCTTAGGCTTCGGCACCCCTAGGCTTTGGCTAGGGCACCCCTAGGCTTAGGCTAAGGCTAGGTCTCCCCTAGCCTAAGGCTAGGGCACCCCTAGGCTTAGGCTAGGGCACTCCTAGGCTTAGGCTAGGGCAGCCCTAGGCTTAGGCTAGGTTACCCCTATACTTAGGCTAGGGCACCCCTAGGCTTAGGCTAGGGCACACCAAGGCTGAGGCTAGGGTACCCCTAAAATGAGGCTTGGGCACCTCTAGCCTTAGGCTAAGGCTAGGGCTACCCAAGCCTAAGGCTAGGGCAACTCTAGGCTTAGGCTAGGGCACCCCTAGGCTTAGGCTAAGGCTAGGTCTCCCCTAGCCTAAGGTTAGGGCACCCCTAGGCTTAGGCTAGGGCACCCCTAGACTTAAGCTAGGGCACCCGTAGGCTTAGGCTAAGGCTAGGGCACCCCTAGCCTAAGGCAAGGGAACCCCTAGGCTTTGGCTAGGGCACCCCTAGACTTAGGATAGGGAACTTCTAAGTTTAGGCTAGGGCACCCCTAGGCTTAGTCTAGGGCACCCCTCGGCTTAGGATAAGGCTAGGGCTCCCCTAGCCTAAGGCTAGGCCACCCCTAGGCTTAGGCTAGGGCACCCCTAGGCTTAGGTTAGGGCACCCCTAGGCTTAAGCTAGGGCACCCCTAGGCTTAGGCTAAGGCTAGGGATCCCATAGCCTAAGGCTAGGGTACTCCTAGGCTTAGGCTACGGCACCCTTAGACTTAGGCTAGGGCACCCCTAGACTTAGGATAGGGCACCCCTAAGCTTAGGTTTAGGCTAGGGCACCCCTAGGCTTAGGCTAAGGCACCCCTAGGCTTACGCTAAGGTTAGGGCTCCCCTAGCCTAAGGCTAGGGCACCTCTACGCTTAGGCTAGGGCACCCCTAGGCTTTGGCTAGGGCACCCCTAGACTTAGGCTAGGGCACCCCTCGGCTTAGGCTAGGGTACTCCTAGGCTTAGGCTAAGGCTAGGGCTCCCCTAGTCTAAGGGTAGGGCACTCCTAGGCTTAGGCTAGGATACTCCTAGCCTTAGGCTCAGTCTAGGGCTCCCCTAGCCTACAGCTAGGGCACCCATAGGCTTGGGTTAGGACACCCCTAGGCTTAGGCTACGGCACCCCTAGGATTAGGCTAAGGCTAGGGCTCCCCGAGCATAAGGCTAGGGCAGCCCTAGGCTTAGGCTAGGACACTCCTAAGCTTAGGCTAGGGCACCCGTAGGCTTAGGCTAGGGCACCCCTAGGCTTAGACTAGGGCACTCCTAGGCTTAGGCTGAGGCTTGGGCTCCCCTAGTCTAAGGCTAAAGCACCCTTAGGTTTAGGCTATGGCACCACTAGGCTTTGGCTAGGGCACCCCTAGGTTTAGGCTAAGGCTAGGTCTCCCCTAGCCTAAGCTAGGGCACCCCTAGGCTTAGGCTAGGGCACTCGTAGGCTTAGGCTAGGGCAGCCCTAGGCTTAGCCTAAGTCTAGGGCTCCCCTAACCTAAGGCTAGGGCACCCATAGGCTTGGGCTAGGACACCCCTAGACTTAGGCTATGGCACCCCTAGGATTAGGCTAAGGCTAGGGCTCCCCGAGCCTAAGGCTAGGGCACCCCTAGGCTTAGGCTAGGACACTCCTAGACTTAGGCTAGGGCACCCATGGGTTAGGCTAGGGCACTGCTAGGCTTAGGCTGAGGCTTGGGCTCCCCTAGTCTAAGGCTAGGGCACCCTTAGGTTTAGACTAGGGCACCCCTAGGCTTAGGCTAGGGCACCCCTAGGCTTAATCTAGGCCACCCCTAGGCTTAGGCTAGGACACCACTAGGGTTAGGCTAGGGCACCCCTAGGATTAGGTTAAGGCTAGGGCTCCCCTAGCCTAAGGCTAGGGCTCCCCTAGGCTTAGGCTTGGGCACCCCTAGGCTTAGGGTAGGGCACCCCTAGGCTTAAGCTAGGGCACCCCTAGGCTTAGGCTAAGGTTCGGGATCCCATAGCCTAAGGCTAGGGCACTCCTAGGCTTAGGCAAGGGCACCCGTAAGCTTAGGCTAGGGCACCCCTAGACTAAGGCTAGGGCACCCCTAGGCTTAGGTTTAGGCTAGGGCACCCCTAGGCTTAGGCTAGGGCACCACTAGGCTTAGGCTAGGGCAACCCAAGGCTTAGGCTAAGGCACCCCTAGGCTTACGCTAAGGTTAGGGCTCCCCTAGCCTAAAGCTAGGGCACCTCTACGCTTAGGCTAGGGCACCCCTTGGCTTTGGCTAGCGCACCCCTAGGCTTAGGCTGGGCACCCCTAGGCTTAGGCTAGTGCAGCCCTAGGCTTAGGCTAGGGCACCCGTAGACTTAGGCTAGGGCAGCCCTAGGCTTAGGCTAGGGCAGCCCTAGGCTTAGGCTAGGGCACCCCTAGGCTTAGGCTAAGGCTAGGGCTCCCCTAGCCTAAGGCTAGGGCACCCCTAGGCTTAGGCTTGGGCACCCCTAGGCTTTGGCTAGGGCACCCCTGGTTTAGGCTAAGGCTAGGGCTCCCCTAGCCTAAGGCTAGGGCACCCGTAGGCTTAGGCTAGGCTACTCCTAGGCTTAGGCTAGGGCAGCCCTAGGCTTAGGCTAGGGCACCCTAAGCTTAGGCTAGGGCACCCCTAGGCTTAGGCTAAGGCTAGGGATCCCATAGCCTAAGGCTAGGGCACTCCTAGGCTTAGGCTACGGCACCCGTAGACTTAGGCTAGGGCACCCCTAGACTTAGGCTAGGGCACCCCTAAGCTTAGGTTTAGGCTAGGGCACCCCTAGGCTTAGGCTAAGGCACCCCTAGGCTTACGCTAAGGTTAGGGCTCCCCTAGCCTAAGGCTAGGGCACCTCTACGCTTAGGCTAGGGCACCCCTAGGCTTTGGCTAGGGCACCCCTAGGCTTAGGATAGGGCACCCCTTGGCTTAGGCTAGGGTACTCCTAGGCTTAGGCTAAGGCTAGGGCTCCCGAAGCCTAAGGGTAGGGCACTCCTAGGCTTAGGCTAGGGCAGCCCTAGGCTTAGGCTAGGGCACCCCTAGGCTTAGGCTAGGGTAGCCCTAGGCTTAGGCTCAGTCTAGGGCTCCCCTAGCCTACAGCTAGGGCACCCATAGGCTTGGGCTAGGACACCCCTAGGCTTAGGCTACGGCACACCTAGGATTAGGCTAAGGCTAGGGCTCCCCGAGCCTAAGGCTAGGGCACCCCTAGGCTTAGGCTAGGACACTCCTAAACTTAGGCTAGGGCACCCCTAGGCTTAGACTAGGGCACTCCTAGGCTTAGGCTGAGGCTTGGGCTCCCCTAGTCTAAGGCTAAGGCACCCTTAGGTTTAGGCTATGGCACCACTAGGCTTAGGCTAGGGCACCCCTAGGCTTAGGTTAAGGCTAGGGCTCCCCTAGCCTAAGGCTAGGGCTCCCGTAGGCTTAGGCTAGGGCACCCCTAGGCTTAGGTTAGGGCACTCCTAGGCTTAAGCTAGGGCACCCCTAGACTTAGGCTAAGGCTAGGGATCCCATAGCCTAAGGCTAGGGCACTCCTAGGCTTACGATAAGGTTAGGCCTCCCCTAGCCTAAGGCTAGGGCACCCCTAGGCTTAGGCTAGGGCAGCCCTAGGCTTAGGCTAGGGCACCCCCAGGCTTAGGCTAGGGCAGCCCTAGGCTTAGGCTAGGGCACCCCTAGGCTTAAGCTAGGGCACCCCTAGGCTTAGGCTAAGGCTAGGGCTCCCCTAGCCTAAGGCTAGGGCACCCCTAGGCTTAGGCTTCGGCACCCCTAGGCTTTGGCTAGGGCACCCCTAGGCTTAGGCTAAGGCTAGGTCTCCCCTAGCCTAAGGCTAGGGCACCCCTAGGCTTAGGCTAGGGCACTCCTAGGCTTAGGCTAGGGCAGCCCTAGGCTTAGGCTAGGTCACCCCTATACTTAGGTTAGGGCACCCCTAGGCTTAGGCTAGGGCACACCAAGGCTGAGGCTAGGGTACCCCTAAAATGAGGCTAGGGCACCTCTAGGCTTAGGCTAAGGCTAGGGCTACCCAAGCCTAAGGCTAGGGCAACTCTAGGCTTAGGCTAGGGCACCCCTAGGCTTAGGCTAAGGCTAGGGCTCCCCTAGCCTAAGGTTAGGGCACCCCTAAGCTTAGGCTAGGGCACCCCTAGACTTAAGCTAGGGCACCCGTAGGCTTAGGCTAAGGCTAGGGCACCCCTAGCCTAAGGCAAGGGAACCCCTAAGCTTTGGCTAGGGCACTCCTAGGCTTAGGCTAGGGTACTCCTAAGTTTAGGCTCAGTCTAGGGCTCCCCTAGCCTACAGCTAGGGCACCCATAGGCTTGGGTTAGGACACCCCTAGGCTTAGGCTACGGCACCCCTAGGATTAGGCTAAGGCTAGGGCTCCCCGAGCATAAGGCTAGGGCACCCCTAGGCTTAGGCTAGGACACTCCTAAGCTTAGGCTAGGGCACCCGTAGGCTTAGGCTAGGGCACCCCTAGGCTTAGACTAGGGCACTCCTAGGCTTAGGCTGAGGCTTGGGCTCCCCTAGTCTAAGGCTAAAGCACCCTTAGGTTTAGGCTATGGCACCACTAGGCTTTGGCTAGGGCACCCCTAGGTTTAGGCTAAGGCTAGGTCTCCCCTAGCCTAAGGCTAGGGCACCCCTAGGCTTAGGATAGGGCACTCCTAGGCTTAGGCTAGGGCAGCCCTAGGCTTAGCCTAAGTCTAGGGCTCCCCTAACCTAAGGCTAGGGCACCCATAGGCTTGTGGTAGGACACCCCTAGACTTAGGCTACGGCACCCCTAGGATTAGGCTAAGGCTAGGGCTCCCCGAGCCTAAGGCTAGGGCACCCCTAGGCTTAGGCTAGGACACTCCTAGACTTAGGCTAGGGCACCCATAGGTTAGGCTAGGTCACTCCTAGGCTTAGGCTGAGGCTTGGGCTCCCCTAGTCTAAGGCTAGGGCACCCTTAGGTTTAGACTAGGGCACCCCTAGGCTTAGGCTAGGGCACCCCTAGGCTTAATCTAGGCCACCCCTAGGCTTAGGCTAGGACACCACTAGGCTTAGGCTAGGGCACCCCTAGGCTTAGGTTAAGACTAGGGCTCCCCTAGCCTAAGGCTAGGGCTCCCCTAGGCTTAGGCTAGGGCACCCCTAGGCTTAGGTTAGGGCACCCCTAGGCTTAGGCTAAGGTTCGGGATCCCATAGCCTAAGGCTAGGGCACTCCTAGGCTTAGGCAAGGGCACCCGTAAGCTTAGGCTAGGGCACCCCTAGACTTAGGCTAGGGCACCCCTAGGCTTAGGTTTAAGCTAGGGCACCCCTAGGCTTAGGCTAGGGCACCCCTAGGCTTAGGCTAGGGCAACCCAAGGCTTAGGCTAAGGCACCCCTAGGCTTACGCTAAGGTTAGGGCTCCCCTAGCCTAAGGCTAGGGCACCTCTACGCTTAGGCTAGGGCACCCCTTGGCTTTGGCTAGCGCACCCCTAGGCTTAGGCTAGGGCACCCCTAGGCTTAGGCTAGGGCAGCCCTAGGCTTAGGCTAGGGCACCCCTAGGCTTAGGCTAAGGCTAGGGCTCCCCTAGCCTAAGGCTAGGGCACCCCTAGGCTTAGGCTTGGGCACCCCTAGGCTTTGGCTAGGGCACCCCTGGTTTAGGCTAAGGCTAAGGCTCCCCTAGCCTAAGGCTAGGGCACCCGTAGGCTTAGGCTAGGGCACTCCTAGGCTTAGGCTAGGGCAGCCCTAGGCTTAGGCTAGGGCACCCTAAGCTTAGGCTAGGGCAGCCCTAGGCTTAGGCTAAGTCTAGGGCTCCCCTAGCTTAAGGCTAGGGCACCCATAGGCTTGGGCTAGGGCACCCCTAGGCTTAGGCTACAGCACCCCTAGGATTAGGCTAAGGCTTGGGCTCCCCTAGTCTAAGGCTAGGGCACCCTTAGGATTAGACTAGGGCACCCCTAGGCTTAGGCTAGGGCACCCGTAGGCTTAATCTAGGGCACCCCTAGGCTTAAGGTAATACACCACTAGGCTTAGGCTAGGGCACCCATAGGCTTGGGCTAGGGCACCCCTAGGCTTAGGCTAGTGCACCCCTAGGCTTAGGCTAAGGCTAGGGCTTCCCTAGCCTAAGGCTAGGGCACCCATAGGCTTGAGCTAGGGCACCCCTAGGCTTAGGCTACAGCACCCCTAGGATTAGGCTAAGGCTAAGGCTCCCAGAGCCTAAGGCTAGGGCACCCCTAGGCTTAGGCTAGGATACTCCTAGGCTTAGGCTAGGGCATCCCTACGCTTAGGCTAGGGCACCCCTAGGCTTAGGCTAAGGCTTGGGCTCCCCTAGTCTAAGGCTAGGGCACCCCTAGGGTTAGGCTAGGAAACCACTAGGCTTAGGCTAGGGCACCCCTAGGCTTAGGCTAAGGCTAGGCTCCCCTAGCCTAAGGCTAGGGCACCCCTAGGCTTAGGTTAAGGCACCCTTAGGTTTAGGCTAGGGCACCCGTAGGATTAGGCTAGGGCATCCCTAGGCTTAGGCTAAGGCTAGGGCTTCCCTAGGCTTAGGCTAGGGCTTCCCTAGGCTTAGGCTAGGGTACCCCTAGGCTTAGGTATGGAACCCCTAGGCTTAGGTTAGGGCACCACTATGCTTAGGCTAGGGCACCCCTAGACGTAGGCTAGGGCACCCCAAGGCTTAGTATGGGGCACACCTAGGTTTAGGCTAAGTCTAGGGCTCCCCTAGCCTAAGGCTAGGGCACCGCTAGGCTTAGGCTAGGCACCCCTAGACTTAGACTAGGGCACCCCTAGGCTTAGGCTAGGGCACCCCTAGGCTTAGGCTAAGACTAGGGCTCCTCTAGCCTAACGCTAGGGCATCCCTAGGCTTGGGCTAGGGCACCCCTAGGCTTAGGCTAGGGCACCCCTAGGTTTAGGCTCGGGCACCCCTAGGCTTCGGCTAAGGCGAGGACTCCCCTAGCCTAAGCATAAGGCACCCCTAGGCTTAGACTAAGGCTAGGACTCCCATTGCCTAAGGCTAGGGCACCCCTAAGCTTAGGCTAGGGCACCCCTAGATTTAGGCTAGGGCACCCCTAGGCTTAGGCTAAGACTAGGGCTCCTCTAGCCTAACGCTAGGGCATCCCTAGGCTTGGGCTAGGGCACCCCTAGGCTTAGGCTAGGGCACCCCTAGGTTTAGGCTCGGGCACCCCTAGGCTTCGGCTAAGGCGAGGACTCCCCTAGCCTAAGCATAAGGCACCCCTAGGCTTAGACTAATGCTAGGGCTCCCATTGCCTAAGGCTAGGGCACCCCTAAGCTTAGGCTATGGCACCCCTAGATTTAGACTAGGGTGCCCCTAGGCTTAAGCTAAGGCTAGGGCTCCCCTGGTCGAAGGCTAGGGCACCCCTAGGCTTAGGCTAGGGCACCCCTAGGCTTAGGCTAGGACAACCTTAGGCTTAGGCTAGGGCAATCCTAGTCTAGACTAAGGCTAGGGCTCCTCTAGCCTCAGGCTAGGGCACCCGTAGGCTCAGGCTACGGCTCCCCTACACTAAGGCTAGGGCACCCCTAGATTTAGGCTAGGGCACCCCTAGGTTTAGGCTAGGGCACCCTTAGGTTTGGCTAGGGCACCCCTAGGCTTAGACTAGGGCACCTCAAGGCTTAGGCTAAGGCTTGGGCTCCCCTAGCCTAAGGCTACGGCACCCCTAGGCTCAGGCTAGGGCACCCTGAGGCTTAGGCTAGGGCACACCTAGGCTTAGGAAAAGGCTAGGGCTCCCCTAGCCTAAGGCTAGGCCACCTCTAGGCTTAGGCTAGGGCACCCCTAGGCTTAGGCTAGGGCACCCCTAGGCTTAAGCTAGGGCCCCCCTAGGGTTAGGCTAAGGCTACGGCTCCCCTAGCCTCATAGTGCACCCCTAGACTCAGGCTATGGCACCCCTAAGCTTAGGCTAGGGCACCCCTAGGCTTAGGCTAGGGCACCCCTAGGCTTAGGCTAGGGCACCCCTAGGCTTAGGCTAAGGCTAGGGCTCCCCTAGCCTAAGGCTAGAGCACCCCTAGGCTTAGTCTAGGGCACCCCTAGGCTTAAGGTAGGCCATCCCAAGGCTTAGGCTAGGGCACCCCTAGGCTTTGGCTAGGGCACCCCTGGTTTAGGCTAAGGCTAAGGCTCCCCTAGCCTAAGGCTAGGGCACCCGTAGGCTTAGGCTAGGGCACTCCTAGGCTTAGGCTAGGGCAGCCCTAGGCTTAGGCTAGGGCACCCTAAGCTTAGGCTAGGGCAGCCCTAGGCTTAGGCTAAGTCTAGGGCTCCCCTAGCTTAAGGCTAGGGCACCCATAGGCTTGGGCTAGGGCACCCCTAGGCTTAGGCTACAGCACCCCTAGGATTAGGCTAAGGCTTGGGCTCCCCTAGTCTAAGGCTAGGGCACCCTTAGGATTAGACTAGGGCACCCCTAGGCTTAGGCTAGGGCACCCGTAGGCTTAATCTAGGGCACCCCTAGGCTTAAGGTAATACACCACTAGGCTTAGGCTAGGGCACCCATAGGCTTGGGCTAGGGCACCCCTAGGCTTAGGCTAGTGCACCCCTAGGCTTAGGCTAAGGCTAGGGCTTCCCTAGCCTAAGGCTAGGGCACCCATAGGCTTGAGCTAGGGCACCCCTAGGCTTAGGCTACAGCACCCCTAGGATTAGGCTAAGGCTAAGGCTCCCAGAGCCTAAGGCTAGGGCACCCCTAGGCTTAGGCTAGGATACTCCTAGGCTTAGGCTAGGGCATCCCTACGCTTAGGCTAGGGCACCCCTAGGCTTAGGCTAAGGCTTGGGCTCCCCTAGTCTAAGGCTAGGGCACCCCTAGGGTTAGGCTAGGAAACCACTAGGCTTAGGCTAGGGCACCCCTAGGCTTAGGCTAAGGCTAGGCTCCCCTAGCCTAAGGCTAGGGCACCCCTAGGCTTAGGTTACGGCACCCTTAGGTTTAGGCTAGGGCACCCGTAGGATTAGGCTAGGGCACCCCTAGGCTTAGGCTAAGGCTAGGGCTTCCCTAGGCTTAGGCTAGGGCTTCCCTAGGCTTAGGCTAGGGTACCCCTAGGCTTAGGTATGGAACCCCTAGGCTTAGGTTAGGGCACCACTATGCTTAGGCTAGGGCACCCCTAGACGTAGGCTAGGGCACCCCAAGGCTTAGTATGGGGCACACCTAGGTTTAGGCTAAGTCTAGGGCTCCCCTAGCCTAAGGCTAGGGCACCGCTAGGCTTAGGCTAGGCACCCCTAGACTTAGACTAGGGCACCCCTAGGCTTAGGCTAGGGCACCCCTAGGCTTAGGCTAAGACTAGGGCTCCTCTAGCCTAACGCTAGGGCATCCCTAGGCTTGGGCTAGGGCACCCCTAGGCTTAGGCTAGGGCACCCCTAGGTTTAGGCTCGGGCACCCCTAGGCTTCGGCTAAGGCGAGGACTCCCCTAGCCTAAGCATAAGGCACCCCTAGGCTTAGACTAAGGCTAGGACTCCCATTGCCTAAGGCTAGGGCACCCCTAAGCTTAGGCTAGGGCACCCCTAGATTTAGGCTAGGGCACCCCTAGGCTTAGGCTAAGACTAGGGCTCCTCTAGCCTAACGCTAGGGCATCCCTAGGCTTGGGCTAGGGCACCCCTAGGCTTAGGCTAGGGCACCCCTAGGTTTAGGCTCGGGCACCCCTAGGCTTCGGCTAAGGCGAGGACTCCCCTAGCCTAAGCATAAGGCACCCCTAGGCTTAGACTAAGGCTAGGGCTCCCATTGCCTAAGGCTAGGGCACCCCTAAGCTTAGGCTATGGCACCCCTAGATTTAGACTAGGGTGCCCCTAGGCTTAAGCTAAGGCTAGGGCTCCCCTGGTCGAAGGCTAGGGCACCCCTAGGCTTAGGCTAGGGCACCCCTAGGCTTAGGCTAGGACAACCTTAGGCTTAGGCTAGGGCAATCCTAGTCTAGACTAAGGCTAGGGCTCCTCTAGCCTCAGGATAGGGCACCCGTAGGCTCAGGCTACGGCTCCCCTACACTAAGGCTAGGGCACCCCTAGATTTAGGCTAGGGCACCCCTAGGTTTAGGCTAGGGCACCCTTAGTTTTGGCTAGGGCACCCCTAGGCTTAGACTAGGGCACCTCAAGGCTTAGGCTAAGGCTTGGGCTCCCCTAGCCTAAGGCTACGGCACCCCTAGGCTCAGGCTAGGGCACCCTGAGGCTTAGGCTAGGGCACACCTAGGCTTAGGAAAAGGCTAGGGCTCCCCTAGCCTAAGGCTAGGCCACCTCTAGGCTTAGGCTAGGGCACCCCTAGGCTTAGGCTAGGGCACCCCTAGGCTTAAGCTAGGGCCCCCCTAGGGTTAGGCTAAGGCTACGGCTCCCCTAGCCTCATAGTGCACCCCTAGACTCAGGCTATGGCACCCCTAAGCTTAGGCTAGGGCACCCCTAGGCTTAGGCTAGGGCACCCCTAGGCTTAGGCTAAGGCTAGGGCTCCCCTAGCCTAAGGCTAGAGCACCCCTAGGCTTAGTCTAGGGCACCCCTAGGCTTAAGGTAGGCCATCCCAAGGCTTAGGCTAGGGCACCCCTAGGCTTAGGCTAAAGCTAGGGCTAACCTAGGCTTAGCCTAAGGCACCCCTAGGCTTAGGCTAGGGAACCCCTAGACTAAGGCTAGGGCACCCCTAGGCTTAGGCTAGGGCACCCCTAGTTTTAGGCTAGGGCACCCCTACACTTAGGCTAAGGCAACGGCACCCTTAGTCTCAGGCTAGGGCACCCGTTAGCTTAAGGCTAGGACACCCCAAGGCTTAGGCTAGGGCACCCCTAGGCTTAGGCTAGGGGTCCCCTAGGCTTAGGCTAAGGCTGCGGCTCCCCTTGCCTCAGGCTAGTGCACCCCTAGACTCAGGCTATGGCACCCCTAAGCTTAGGTTAGGGCACCCCTAGGCTTAGGCTAGGGCACCCTTAGGCTTAGGCTAGGGCTCCCCTAACCTAAGGCTAGAGCACCCCTAGGCTTAGGCTAAGGCTAGGGCTAACCTAGGCTTAGGCTAGGGCACCCCTAGGCTTAGGCTAGGGAACCCCTAGACTAAGGCTAGGGCACCCCTAGGCTTAGGCTAGGGCACCCCTAGGCTTAGGCTAGGGCACCCCTACACTTACGCTAAGGCAACGGCTCCCCTAGCCTCAGACAAGGGCACCCCTAGACTCAGGCTAGGCCACCCGTTAGCTTAGGCTAGGACAATCCTAGGCTTAGGCTAAGTCTAGGGCTCCCCTATCCTCAGGCTAGGGCACCCCTAGGCTCAGGCTAGGGCTCCCCTAGGCTTAGGCTAGGTCTCCCCTCGACTTAGGCTAAGGCTGCGGCTGCCCTTGCCTCAGGCTAGTGCACCCGTAGACTCAGGCTATGGCACCCCTAGGCTTAGGCTAAGGCAATCCTAGGCTAGACTAACGTTAGGACTCCCCTAGTCTCAGGCTAGGGCACCCGTAGGCTCAGACTAGGGCACCCTTAGACTCAGGCTAGGGCACCCCTAGACTTAGGCTAGGGCACCCCTAGGATTAGGCTAGGGCACCCGTAGGCTTAGGCTAGGCCACACCTAGGCTTAGGCTAAGGCTAGGCTCCCCTAGCCTAAGGCTAGAGCACCCCTAGGCTTAGGCTAGGGTACCCCTAGGCTTAGACAAAGGCACCCCTACTCTTAGGCTAGGGCACCACTAGGCTTAGGCAAAGGCACCCCTAGGCTTAGGCTAGGGCACCCCGAGGCTTAGGCTAGGGCATCCCTAGGCTTAGACAAAGGCACCCCTACTCTTAGGCTAGGGCACCACTAGGCTTAGGCAAAGGCACCCCTAGGCTTTGGCTAGGGAACCCCTAGGCTTAGGATAGGGAACTTCGAAGCTTAGGCTAGGGCACCCCTAGGCTTAGGCTTGGGCACCCCTAGGCTTATGCTAAGGCTAGGGCTCCCCTAGCCTAAGGCTAGGGCACCCCTAGGCTTAGGCTAGGGCACCCCTAGGCTTAGTCTAGGGCACCCCTAGGCTTTGGCTAGGGAACCCCTAGGCTTAGGATAGGGAACTTCGAAGCTTAGGCTAGGGCACCTCTAGGCTTAGGCTAGGGCACCCCTAGACTTAGGCTAAGGCTCGGGCTCCCCTAGCCTAAGGCTAGGGCACCCCTAGGCTTAGGCTAGGGCACCCCTAGGCTTAGGCTAGGGCACCCCTAGGCTTAACCTAGGGTACCCCTAGGCTTAGGCTAGTGCACCACTAGGCTGAGGCTAGGGCACTCCTAAGCAGAGGCTAGGGCACCCCTGGGCTTAGGCTAAGGCTAGGGCTACCCTAGCCTAAGGCTAGGGCACCCCTAGGCTTAGGCTAGGGCACCCCTAGGCTTTGGCTAGGGAACCCCTAGGCTTAGGATAGGGAACTTCTAAGCTTAGGTAGGGCACCCCTAGGCTTAGGCTAGGGCACCCCTAGGCTTAGGCTAAGGCTAAAGCTCCCCTAACCTAAGGCTACGACACCCCTAGGCTTTGGCTAGGGCACCCCTAGGCTTAGGCTAGAGCAACCCTAGGCTTAAGCTAGGGCACCCCTAGGCTTCGGCTAAGTCTAGGGATCCCCTAGCCTAAGCCTAGGGCAATCCTAGGCTTAGGCTAGGGCACCCGTAGGCTTAGGCTGGGGCACCCCTAGATTTAGGCTAGGGCACCCCTAGGCTTAGGCTAGTGCTAGGCTCGCCTAGCCTAAGGCTAGGGCACCCCTAGGCTTATTCTAGGGCACCCCAAGGCTTACGCAAAGGCAACCCTAGGCTTACGCGAAGGTTAGGGCTCCCCTAGCCTAAGACTAGGGCACCTCTAGGCTTAGGCTAAGGAACCCCTAGGCTTTGGCTAGGGCACCCCTAGGCTTAGGCTAAGGCTAGGGCTCTCCTAGCCTAAGGCTAGGGCACTCCTAGGCTTAGGTTGGGCACCCCTAGTCTTAGGCTAGGGCACCCCTAGGCTTAGGCTTAGGCTAGGTCACCCCTATACTTAGGCTAGGGCACCCCTAGGCTTAGACTAGGGCACACCAAGGCTGAGGCTAGGGTACCCCTAAGCTGAGGCTAGGGCACCTCTAGGCTTAGGCTAAGGCTAGGGCTACCCTAGCCTAAGGCTAGGGCAACTCTAGTCTTAGGCTAGGGCACCCCTAGGCTTAGGCTAAGGCTAGGGCTCCCCTAGCCTAAGGTTAGGGCACCCCTAGGCTTAGGCTAGGGCACCCCTAGACTTAAGCTAGGGCACCCGTAGGCTTAGGCTAAGGCTAGGGCACCCCTAGCCTAAGGCAAGGGAACCCCTAGGCTTTGGCTAGGGCACCCCTAGACTTAGGATAGGGAACTTCTAAGTTTAGGCTGGGGCACCCCTAGGCTTAGTCTAGGGCACCCCACGGCTTAGGCTAAGGCTAGGGCTCCCCTAGCCTAAGGCTAGGCCACCCCTAGGCTGAGGCTAGGGCACCCCTAGGCTTAGGCTACGGCACCCTTAGACTTAGGCTAGGGCACCCCTAGACTTAGGCTAGGGCACCCCTAAGCTTAGGTTTAGGCTAGGGCACCCCTAGGCTTAGGCTAAGGCACCCCTAGGCTTACTCTAAGGTTAGGGCTCCCCTAGCCTAAGGCTAGGGCACCTCTACGCTTAGGCTAGGGCACCCCTAGGCTTTGGCTAGGGCACTCCTAGGCTTAGGCTAGTGCACCCCTAGGCTTAGGCTAGGGTACTCCTAGGCTTAGGCTAAGGGTAGGGCTCCCCTAGCCTAAAGGTAGGGCACTCCTAGGCTTAGGCTAGGGCAGCCCTAGGCTTAGGCTAGGGCACCCCTAGGCTTAGGCTAGGGCAGCCCTAGGCTTAGGCTCAGTCTAGGGCTCCCCTAGCCTACAGCTAGGGCACCCATAGGCTTGGGCTAGGACACCCCCAGGCTTAGGCTACGGCACCCCTAGGATTAGGCTAAGGCTAGGGCTCCCCGAGCCTAAGGCTAGGGCACCCCTAGGCTTAGGCTAGGACACTCCTAAACTTAGGCTAGGGCACCCCTAGGCTTAGACTAGGGCACTCCTAGGCTTAGGCTGAGGCTTGGGCTCCCCTAGTCTAAGGCTAAGGCACCCTTAGGTTTAGGCTATGGCACCACTAGGCTTAGGCTAGGACACCCCTAGGCTTAGGTTAAGGCTAGGGCTCCCCTAGGCTTAGGCTAGGGCACCCCTAGGCTTAGGTTAGGGCACCCCTAGGCTTAAGCTAGGGCACCCCTAGACTTAGGCTAAGGCTAGGGATCCCATAGCGTAAGGGTAGGGCACTCCTAGGCGTAGGCAAGGGCACCCGTAGGCTTAGGCTAGGGCACCCCTAGACTTAGGCTAGGGCACCCCTAGGCTTAGGTTTAGGCTAGAGCACCCCTAGGCTTAGGCTAGGGCACCCCTAGGCTTAGGCTAGGGCAACCCAAGGCTTAGGCTAAGGCACCCCTAGGCTTACGATAAGGTTAGGCATCCCCTAGCCTAAGGCTAGGGCACCTCTACGCTTAGGCTAGGGCTCCCCTAGGCTTTGGCTAGCGCACCCCTAGGCTTAGGCTAGGGCACCCCTAGGCTTAGGCTAGGGCAGCCCTAGGCTTAGGCTAGGGCACCCCTAGGCTTAGGCTAGGGCAGCCCTAGGCTTAGGCTAGGGCACCCCTAGGTTTAAGCTAGGGCACCCCTAGGCTTAGGCTAAGGCTAGGGCTCCCCTAGCCTAAGGCTAGGGCACCCCTAGGCTTAGGCTTCGGCACCCCTAGGCTTTGGCTAGGGCACCCCTAGGTTTAGGCTAAGGCTAGGTCTCCCCTAGCCTAAGGCTAGGGCACCCCTAGGCTTAGGCTAGGGCATTCCTAGGCTTAGGCTAGGGCAGCCCTAGGCTTAGGCTAGGTCACCCCTATACTTAGGCTAGGGCACCCCTAGGCTTAGGCTAGGGCACACCAAGGCTGAGGCTAGGGTACCCTTAAACTGAGGCTAGGGCACCTCTAGGCTTAGGCTAAGGCTATGGCTACCCTAGCCTAAGGCTAGGGCAACACTAGTCTTAGGCTAGGGCACCCCTAGGCTTAGGCTAAGGCTAGGGCTCCCCTAGCCTAAGGTTAGGGCACCCCTAGGCTTAGGCTAGGGCACCCCTAGACTTAAGCTAGGGCACCCGTAGGCTTAGGCTAAGGCTAGGGCACCCCTAGCCTAAGGCAAGGGAACCCCTAGGCTTTGGCTAGGGCACCCCTAGACTTAGGATAGGGAACTTCTAAGTTTAGGCTGGGGCACCCCTAGGCTTAGTCTAGGGCACCCCACGGCTTAGGCTAAGGCTAGGGCTCCCCTAGCCTAAAGCTAGGCCACCCCTAGGCTGAGGCTAGGGCACCCCTAGGCTTAGGCTACGGCACCCTTAGACTTAGGCTAGGGCACCCCTAGACTTAGGCTAGGGCACCCCTAAGCTTAGGTTTAGGCTAGGGCACCCCTAGGCTTAGGCTAAGGCACCCCTAGGCTTACGCTAAGGTTAGGGCTCCCCTAGCCTAAGGCTAGGGCACCTCTACGCTTAGGCTAGGGCACCCCTAGGCTTTGGCTAGGGCACTCCTAGGCTTAGGCTAGGGCACCCCTAGGCTTAGGCTAGGGTACTCCTAGGCTTAGGCTAAGGGTAGGGCTCCCCTAGCCTAAAGGTAGGGCACTCCTAGGCTTAGGCTAGGGCAGCCCTAGGCTTAGGCTAGGGCACCCCTAGGCTTAGGCTAGGGCAGCCCTAGGCTTAGGCTCAGTCTAGGGCTCCCCTAGCCTACAGCTAGGGCACCCATAGGCTTGGGCTAGGACACCCCCAGGCTTAGGCTACGGCACCCCTAGGATTAGGCTAAGGCTAGGGCTCCCCGAGCCTAAGGCTAGGGCACCCCTAGGCTTAGGCTAGGACACTCCTAAACTTAGGCTAGGGCACTCCTAGGCTTAGTCTGAGGCTTGGGCTCCCCTAGTCTAAGGCTAAGGCACCCTTAGGTTTAGGCTATGGCACCACTAGGCTTAGGCTAGGACACCCCTAGGCTTAGGTTAAGGCTAGGGCTCCCCTAGGCTTAGGCTAGGGCATCCCTAGGCTTAGGTTAGGGCACCCCTAGGCTTAAGTTAGGGCACCCCTAGACTTAGGCTAAGGCTAGGGATCCCATAGCCTAAGGGTAGGGCACTCCTAGGCTTAGGCAAGGGCACCCGTAGGCTTAGGCTAGGGCACCCCTAGACTTAGGCTAGGGCACCCCTAGGCTTAGGTTTAGGCTAGAGCACCCCTAGGCTTAGGCTAGGGCACCCCTAGGCTTAGGCTAGGGCAACCCAAGGCTTAGGCTAAGGCACCCCTAGGCTTACGATAAGGTTAGGCATCCCCTAGCCTAAGGCTAGGGCACCTCTACGCATAGGCTAGGGCTCCCCTAGGCTTTGGCTAGCGCACCCCTAGGCTTAGGCTAGGGCACCCCTAGGCTTAGGCTAGGGCAGCCCTAGGCTTAGGCTAGGGCACCCCTAGGCTTAGGCTAGGGCAGCCCTAGGCTTAGGCTAGGGCACCCCTAGGCTTAAGCTAGGGCACCCCTAGGCTTAGGCTAAGGCTAGGGCTCCCCTAGCCTAAGGCTAGGGCACCCCTAGGCTTAGGCTTCGGCACCCCTAGGCTTTGGCTAGGGCACCCCTAGGTTTAGGCTAAGGCTAGGTCTCCCCTAGCCTAAGGCTAGGGCACCCCTAGGCTTAGGCTAGGGCACTCCTAGGCTTAGGCTAGGGCAGCCCTAGGCTTAGGCTAGGTCACCCCTATACTTAGGCTAGGGCACCCCTAGGCTTAGGCTAGGGCACACCAAGGCTGAGGCTAGGGTACCCTTAAACTGAGGCTAGGGCACCTCTAGGCTTAGGCTAAGGCTAGGGCTACCCAAGCCTAAGGCTAGGGCAACTCTAGGCTTAGGCTAGGGCACCCCTAGGCTTAGGCTAAGGCTAGGGCTCCCCTAGCCTAAGGTTGGGGAACCCCTAGGCTTAGGCTAGGGCACCCCTAGACTTAAACTAGGTCACCCGTAGGCTTAGGCTAAGGCTAGGGCACCCCTAGCCTAAGGCAAGGGAACCCCTAGGCTTTGGCTAGGGCACCTCTAGACTTAGGATAGGGAACTTCTAAGTTTAGGCTAGGGCACCCCTAGGCTTAGTCTAGGGCAACCCTCGGCTTAGGATAAGGCTAGGGCTCCCCTAGCCTAAGGCTAGGCCACCCATAGGCTTAGGCTAGGGCACCCCTAGGCTTAGGTTAGGGCACCCCTAGACTTAGGCTAGGGCACCCCTAAGCTTAGGTTTAGGCTAGGGCACCCCTAGGCTTAGGCTAAGGCACCTCTAGGCTTACGCTAAGGTTAAGGCTCCCCTAGCCTAAGGTTAGGGCACCTCTACGCTTAGGCTAGGGCACCCCTAGGCTTTGGCTAGGGCACCCCTCGGCTTAGGGTAGGGTACTCCTAGGCTTAGGCTAAGGCTAGGGCTCCCCTAGTCTAAGGGTAGGGCACTCCTAGGCTTAGGCTAGGGTACTCCTAGGCTTAGGCTAAGGCTAGGGCTCCCCTAGCCTACAGCTAGGGCACCCATAGGCTTGGGTTAGGACACCCCTAGGCTTAGGCTACGGCACCCCTAGGATTAGGCTAAGGCTAGGGCTCCCCGAGCATAAGGCTAGGGCACCCCTAGGCTTAGGCTAGGACACTCCTAAGCTTAGGCTAGGGCACCCGTAGGCTTAGGCTAGGGCACCCCTAGGCTTAGACTAGGGCACTCCTAGGCTTAGGCTGAGGCTTGGGCTCCCCTAGTCTAAGGCTATAGCACCCTTAGGGTTAGGCTATGACACCACTAGGCTTTGGCTAGGGCACCCCTAGGTTTAGGCTAAGGCTAGGTCTCCCCTAGCCTAAGGCTAGGGCACCCCTAGGCTTAGGCTAGGGCACTCCTAGGCTTAGGCTAGGGTAGCCCTAGGGTTAGCCTAAGCCTAGGGCTCCCCTAACCTAAGGCTAGGGCACCCATAGGTTAGGCTAGGGCACTCCTAGGCTTAGGCTGAGGCTTGGGCTCCCCTAGTCTAAGGCTAGGGCACCCTTAGGTTTAGACTAGGGCACCCCTAGGCTTAGGCTAGGGCACCCCTAGGCTTAATCTAGGGCACCCCTAGGCTTAGGCTAGAACACCACTAGGCTTAGGCTAGGGCACCCCTAGGCTTAGGTTAAGGCTAGGGCTTCCCTAGCCTAAGGCTAGGGATCCCCTAGGCTTAGGCTAGGGCACCCCTAGGCTTAAGCTAGGGCACCCCTAGGCTTAGGCTAAGGCTAGGGATCCCATAGCCTAAGGCTAGGGCACTCCTAGGCTTAGGCAAGGGCACCCGTAAGCTTAGGCTAGGGCACCCCTAGACTTAGGCTAGGGCACCCCTAGGCTTAGGTTTAGGCTAGGGAACCCCTAGGCTTAGGCTAGGGCACCCCTAGGCTTAGGCTAGGGCAACCCAAGGCTTAGGCTAAGGCACCCCAAGGCTTACGCTAAGGTTAGGGCTCCCCTAGCCTAA
The DNA here is from genome assembly GCF_050624435.1 of Tenrec ecaudatus. Taxonomy (NCBI): domain Eukaryota; kingdom Metazoa; phylum Chordata; class Mammalia; order Afrosoricida; family Tenrecidae; genus Tenrec; species Tenrec ecaudatus. Next base: position 123,649 of record NW_027457968.1, read on the forward strand.
GGCTAGGGCACCTCTACGCTTAGGCTAGGGCACCCCTAGGCTTTGGCTAGGGCACCCCTAGGCTTAGGCTAGGGCACCCCTAGGCTTTGGCTAGTGCAGCCCTAGGCTTAGGCTAGGGCACCCGTAGACTTAGGCTAGGGCAGCCCTAGGCTTAGGCTAAGGCAGCCCTAGGCTTAGGCTAGGGCACCCCTAGGCTTAGGCTAAGGCTAGGGCTCCCCTAGCCTAAGGCTAGGGCACCCCTAGGCTTAGGCTTGGGCACCCCTAGGCTTTGGCTAGGGCACCCCTGGTTTAGGCTAAGGCTAGGGCTCCCCTAGCCTAAGGCTATGGCACCCCTAGGCTTAGGCTAGGGCACTCCTAGGCTTAGGCTAGGGAAGCCCTAGGCTTAGGCTAGGGCACCCTAGGCTTAGGCTAGGGCAGCCCTAGGCTTAGGCTAAGTCTAGGGCTCCCCTAGCCTAAGGCTAAGGCACACATAGGCTTGGGCTAGGGCACCCCTAGGCTTAGACTACAGCACCCCTAGGATTAGGCTAAGGCTTGGGCTCCCCTAGAATAAGGCTAGGGCACCCTTAGGATTAGACTAGGGCACCCCTAGGCTTAGGCTAGGGCACCCCTAGGCTTAATCTAGGGCACCCCTAGGCTTAAGGTAGGACACCACTAGGCTTAGGCTAGGGCACCCATAGGCTTGGGCTAGGGCACCCCTAGGCTTAGGCTAGTGCACCCCTAGGCTTAGGCTAATGCTAGGGCTTCCCTAGCCTAAGGCTAGGGCACCCATAGGCTTGAGCTAGGGCACCCCTAGGCTTAGGCTACAGCACCCCTAGGATTAGGCTAAGGCTAAGGCTCCCAGAGCCTAAGGCTAGGGCACCCCTAGGCTTAGGCTAGGATACTCCTAGGCTTAGGCTAGGGCACCCCTACGCTTAGGCTAGGGCACCCCTAGGCTTAGGCTAAGGCTTGGGCTCCCCTAGTCTAAGGCTAGGGCACCCCTAGGCTTAGGCCAGGAAACCAGTAGGCTTAGGCTTTGGCACCCCTAGGATTAGGCTAAGGCTAGGGCTCCCCTAGCCTAAGGCTAGGGCACCCCTAGGCTTAGGTTAAGGCACCCTTAGGCTTAGGCTAGGGCACCCGTAGGCTTAGACTAGGGCACCCCTAGGCTTAGGCTAGTGTACCCCTAGGCTTAGGCTAGGGCACCCCTAGGCTTAGGCTAGGGCACCCCTAGACTTAGGCTAGAGCACCCCTAGGCTTAGGTTTAGGCTAGAGCACCCCTAGGCTTAGGCTAGGGCACCACTAGGCTTAGGCTAGGGCAACCCAAGGCTTAGGCTAAGGCACCCCTCGGCTTCCGATAAGTTTAGGCCTCCCCTAGCCTAAGGCTAGGGCACCTCTACGCTTAGGCTAGGGCTCCCCTAGGCTTTGACTAGCGCACGCCTAGGCTTAGGCTAGGGAACCCCTAGGCTTAGGCTAGGGCAGCCCTAGGCTTAGGCTAGGGCACCCCTAGGCTTAGGCTAGGGCAGCCCTAGGCTTAGGCTAGGGCACCCCTAGGCTTAAGCTAGGGCACCCCTAGGCTTAGGCTAAGGCTAGGGCTCCCCTAGCCTAAGGCTAGGGCACTCCTAGGCTTAGGCAAGGGCACCCGTAGGCTTAGGCTAGGGCACCCCTAGACTTAGGCTAGGGCACCCCTAGGCTTAGGTTTAGGCTAGAGCACCCCTAGGCTTAGGCTAGGGCACCCCTAGGCTTAGGCTAGGGCAACCCAAGGCTTAGGCTAAGGCACCCCTAGGCTTACGACAAGGTTAGGCCTCCCCTAGCCTAAGGCTAGGGCACCTCTACGCTTAGGCTAGGGCACCCCTAGGCTTAGGCTAGGGCATCCCTAGGCTTAGGCTAGGGTACTCCTAGGCTTAGGCTCAGTCTAGGGCTCCCCTAGCCCACAGCTAGGGCACCCATAGGCTTGGGCTAGAACACCCCTAGGCTTAGGCTACGGCACCCCTAGGATTAGGCTAAGGATAGGGCTCCCCGAGCCTAAGGCTAGGGCACCCCTCGGCTTAGGCTAGGACACTCCTAAACTTAGGGTAGGGCACCCCTAGGCTTAGACTAGGGCACTCCTAGGCTTAGGCTGAGGCTTGGGCTCCCCTAGTCTAAGGGTAAGGCACCCTTAGGTTTAGGCTATGGCACCACTAGGCTTAGACTAGGGCACCCCTAGGCTTAGGTTAAGGCTAGGGCTCCCCTAGCCTAAGGCTAGGGCTCCCCTAGGCTTAGGCTAGGGCACCCCTAGGCTTAGGTTAGGGCACCACTAGGCTTAAGCTAGGGCACCCCTAGACTTAGGCTAAGGCTAGGGATCCCATAGCCTAAGGCTAGGGCACTACTAGGCTTAGGCAAGGGCACCCGTAGGCTTAGGCTAGGGCACCCCTAGACTTAGGCTAGGGCACCCCTAGGCTTAGGTTTAGGCTAGAGCACCCCTAGGCTTAGGCTAGGGCACCCCTAGGCTTAGGCTAGGGCAACCCAAGGCTTAGGCTAAGGCACCCCTAGGCTTACGATAAGGTTAGGCCTCCCCTAGCCTAAGGCTAGGGCACCTCTACGCTTAGGCTAGGGCACCCCTAGGCTTTGGCTAGGGCACCCCTAGGCTTAGGCTAGGGCACCCCTAGGCTTAGGCTAGGGTACTCCTAGGCTTAGGCTAAGGCTAAGGCTCCCCTAGCCTAAGTGTAGGGCACTCCTAGGCTTAGGCTAGGGTAGCCCTAGGCTTAGGCTAGGGCACCCCTAGGCTTAGGCTAGGGCAGCCCTAGACTTAGGCTCAGTCTAGGGCTCCCCTAGCCTACAGCTAGGGCACCCATAGGCTTGGGCTAGAACACCCCTAGGCTTAGGCTATGGCACCCTTAGGATTAGGCTAAGGATAGGGCTCCCCGAGCCTAAGGCTAGGGCACCCCTAGGCTTAGGCTAGGACACTCCTAAACTTAGGCTAGGGCACCCCTAGGCTTAGACTAGGGCACTCCTAGGCTTAGGCTGAGGCTTGGGCTCCCCTAGTCTAAGGCTAAGGCACCCTTAGGTTTAGGCTATGGCACCACTAGGCTTAGGCTAGGGCACCCCTAGGCTTAGGTTAAGGCTAGGGCTCCCCTAGCCTATGGCTAGGGCTCCCCTAGGCTTAGGCTAGGGCACCCCTAGGCTTAGGTTAGGGCACCCCTAGGCTTAAGCTAGGGCACCCCTAGACTTAGGCTAAGGCTAGGGATCCCATAGCCTAAGGCTAGGGCACTCCTAGGCTTAGGCAAGGGCACCCGTAGGCTTAGGCTAGGGCACCCCTAGACTTAGGCTAGGGCACCCCTAGGCTTAGGCTAGGGCAACCCAAGGCTTAGGCTAAGGCACCCCTAGGCTTACGATAAGGTTAGGCCTCCCCTAGCCTAAGGCTAGGGCACCTCTACGCTTAGGCTAGGGCTCCCCTAGGCTTTGGCTAGCGCACCCCTAGTCTTAGGCTAGGGCACCCCTAGGCTTAGGCTAGGGCACCCCTAGGCTTAGGCTAGGGCAGCCCTAGGCTTAGGCTAGGGCACCCCTAGGCTTAAGCTAGGGCACCCCTAGGCTTAGGCTAAGGCTAGGGCTCCCCTAGCCTAAGGCTAGGGCACCCCTAGGCTTAGGCTTCGGCACCCCTAGGCTTTGGCTAGGGCACCCCTAGGTTTAGGCTAAGGCTAGGTCTCCCCTAGCCTAAGGCTAGGGCACCCCTAGGCTTAGGCTAGGGCACTCCTAGGCTTAGGCTAGGGCAGCCCTAGGCTTAGGCTAGGTCACCCCTATACTTAGGCTAGGGCACCCCTAGGCTTAGGCTAGGGCACACCAAGGCTGAGGCTAGGGTACCCCTAATCTGAGACTAGGGCACCTCTAGGCTTAGGCTAAGGCTAGGGCTACCCAAGCCTAAGGCTAGGGCACTCTAGGCTTAGGCTAGGGCACCCCTAGGCTTAGGCTAAGGCTAGGGCTCCCCTAGCCTAAGGCAAGGGAACCCCTAGGCTTTGGCTAGGGCACCCCTAGACTTAGGATAGGGAACTTTTAAGTTTAGGCTAGGGCACCCCTAGGCTTAGTCTAGGGCACCCCTCGGCTTAGGATAAGGCTAGGGCTCCCCTAGCCTAAGGCTAGGCCACCCCTAGGCTTAGGCTAGGGCACCCCTAGGCTTAGGTTAGGGCACCCCTAGGCTTAAGCTAAGGCACCCCTAGGCTTAGGCTAAGGCTAGGGATCCCATAGCCTAAGGCTAGGGCACTCCTAGGCTTAGGCTACGTCCCCCGTAGACTTAGGCTAGGGCACCCCTAGACTTAGGCTAGGGCACCCCTAAGCTTAGGTTTAGGCTAGGGCACCCCTAGGCTTAGGCTAAGGCACCCCTAGGCTTACGCTAAGGTTAGGGCTCCCCTAGCCTAAGGCTAGGGCACCTCTACGCTTAGGCTAGGGCACCCCTAGGCTTTGGCTTGGGCACCCCTAGGCTTAGGCTAGGGCACCCCTCGGCTTAGGCTAGGGTACTCCTAGGCTTAGGCTAAGGCTAGGGCTCCCCTAGCCTACAGCTAGGGCACCCATAGGCTTGGGTTAGGACACCCCTAAGCTTAGGCTACGGCACCCCTAGGATTAGGCTAAGGCTAGGGCTCCCCGAGCATAAGGCTAGGGCACCCCTAGGCTTAGGCTAGGCCACTCCTAAGCTTAGGCTAGGGCACCCGTAGGCTTAGGCTAGGGCACCCCTAGTCTTAGACTAGGGCACTCCTAGGCTTAGGCTGAGGCTTGGGCTCCCCTAGTCTAAGGCTAAAGCACCCTTAGGTTTAGGCTATGGCACCTCTAGGCTTTGGCTAGGGCACCCCTAGATTTAGGCTAAGGCTAGGTCTCCCATAGCCTAAGGCTAGGGCACCCTTAGGCTTAGGCTAGGGCACTCCTAGGCTTAGGCTAGGGCAGCCCTAGGCTTAGCCTAAGCCTAGGGCTCCCCTAACCTAAGGCTAGGGCACCCATAGTCTTGGGCTAGGACACCCCTAGACTTAGGCTACGGCACCCCTAGGATTAGGCTAAGGATAGGGCTCCCCGAGCCTAAGGCTAGGGCACCCCTAGGCTTAGGCTAGGACACTCCTAGACTTAGGCTAGGGCACCCATAGGTTAGGCTAGGGCACTCCTAGGCTTAGGCTGAGGCTTGGGCTCCCCTAGTCTAAGGCTAGGGCACCCTTAGGTTTAGACTAGGGCACCCCTAGGCTTAGGCTAGGGCACCCCTAGGCTTAATCTAGGGCACCCCTAGGCTTAGGCTAGGACACCACTAGGCTTAGGCTAGGGCAGCCCTAGGCTTAGGTTAAGGCTAGGGCTCCCCTAGCCTAAGGCTAGGGATCCCCTAGGCTTAGGCTAGGGCACCCCTAGGCTTAGGTTAGGGCACCCCTAGGCTTAAGCTAGGGCACCCCTAGGCTTAGGCTAAGGCTAGGGATCCCATAGCCTAAGGCTAGGGCACTCCTAGGCTTAGGCAAGGGCACCCGTAAGCTTAGGCTAGGGCACCCCTAGACTTAGGCTAGGGCAGCCCTAGGCTTAGGTTTAGGCTAGGGCACCATAGGCTTAGGCTAGGGCACCCCTAGGCTTAGGCTAGGGCAACCCAAGGCTTAGGCTAAGGCACCCCTAGGCTTACGCTAAGGTTAGGGCTCCCCTAGCCTAAGGCTAGGGCACCTCTACGCTTAGGCTAGGGCACCCCTAGGCTTTGGCTAGGGCACCCCTAGGCTTAGGCTAGGGCACCCCTAGGCTTAGGCTAGTGCAGCCCTAGGCTTAGGCTAGGGCACCCGTAGACTTAGGCTAGTGCAGCCCTAGGCTTAGGCTAGGGCAGCCCTAGGCTTAGGCTAGGGCACCCCTAGGCTTAGGCTAAGGCTAGGGCTCCCCTAGCCTAAGGCTAGGGCACACCTAGGCTTAGGCTTGGGCACCCCTAGGCTTTGGCTAGGGCACCCCTGGTTTAGGCTAAGGCTAGGGCTCCCCTAGCCTAAGGCTAGGGCACCCCTAGGCTTAGGCAAGGGCACTCCTAGGCTTAGGCTAGGGCAGCCCTAGGCTTAGGCTAGGGCACCCTAGGCTTAGGCTAGGGCAGCCCTAGGCTTAGGCTAAGTCTAGGGCTCCCCTAGCCTAAGGCTAGGGCACCCATAGGCTTGGGCAGGGCACCCCTACGCTTAGGCTACAGCACCCCTAGGATTAGGCTAAGGCTTGGGCTCCCCTAGTCTAAGGGTAGGGCACCCCTAGGCTTAGGCTAGGAAACCACTAGGCTTAGGCTAGGGCACCCCTAGGCTTAGGCTAAGGCTAGGGCTCCCCTAGCCTAAGGCTAGGGCACCCCTAGGCTTAGGTATGGAACCCCTAGGCTTAGGTTAGGGCACCACTATGCTTAGGCTAGGGCACCCCTAGACGTAGGCTAGGGCACCCCTAGGCTTAGGATGGGGCACACCTAGGCTTAGGCTAAGTCTAGGGCTCCCCTAGCCTAAGGCTAGGGCACCGCTAGGCTTAGGCTAGGCGCCCCTAGACTTAGACTAGGGCACCCCTAGGCTTAGGCTAGGGCACACCTAGGCTTAGGCTAAGACTAGGGCTCCTCTAGCCTAACGCTAGGGCATCCTTAGGCTTGGGCTAGGGCACCCCTAGGCTTAGGCTAGGGCACCGCTAGGTTTAGGCTCGGGCACCCCTAGGCTTCGGCTAAGGCGGGGACTCCCCTAGCCTAAACATAAGGCACCCCTAGGCTTAGACTAAGGCTAGGGCTCCCATTGCCAAAGGCTAGGGCACCCCTAAGCTTAGGCTAGGGCACCCCTAGGTTTAGGCTAGGGCACCCCTAGGCTTAGACTAGGGCACCTCAAGGCTTAGGCTAAGGCTTGGGCTCCCCTAGCCTAAGGCTACGGCACCCCTAGGCTCAGGCTAGGGCACCCCGAGGCTTAGGCTAGGGCACACCTAGGCTTAGGAAAAGGCTAGGGCTTCCCTAGCCTAAGGCTAGGCCACCTCTAGGCTTAGGCTAGGGCACCCCTAGGCTTAGGCTAGGGCACCCCTAGGCTTAAGCTAGGGCTCCCCTACGGTTAGGCTAAGGCTACGGCTCCCCTAGCCTCATAGTGCACCCCTAGACTCAGGCTATGGCACCCCTAAGCTTAGGCTAGGGCACCCCTAGGCTTAGGCTAGGGCACCCCTAGGCTTAGACTAGGGCACCCCTAGGCTTAGGCTAAGGCTAGGGCTCCCCTAGCCTAAGGCTAGAGCACCCCTAGGCTTAGGCTAGGGCACCCCTAGGCTTAAGGTAGACCATCCCAAGGCTTAGGCTAGGGCACCCCTAGGCTTAGGCTAAAGCTAGGGCTAACCTAGGCTTAGTCTAGGGCACCCCTAGGCTTAGGCTAGGGAACCCCTAGACTAAGGCTAGGGCACCCCTAGGCTTAGGCTAAGGCACCCCTAGTCTTAGGCTAGGGCACCCCTACACTTAGGCTAAGGCAACGGCACCCTTAGTCTCAGGCTAGGGCACCCGTTAGCTTAAGGCTAGGACACCCCAAGGCTTAGGCTAGGGTACCCCTAGTCTTAGGCTAGGGGTCCCCTAGGCTTAGGCTAAGGCTGCGGCTCCCCTTGCCTCAGGCTAGTACACCCCTAGATTCAGGCTATGGCACCCCTAAGCTTAGGTTAGGGTACCCCTAGGCTTAGGCTAGGGCACCCTTAGGCTTAGGCTAGGGCTCCCCTAGCCTAAGGCTAGAGCACTCCTAGGCTTAGGCTAAGGCTAGGGCTAACCTAGGCTTAGGCTAGGGCACCCCTAGGCTTAGGCTAGGGAACCCCTAGACTAAGGCTAGGGCACCCCTAGGCTTAGGTTAGGGCACCCCTAGGCTTAGGCTAGGGCACCCCTACACTTACGCTAAGGCAACGGCTCCCCTAGCCTCAGACAAGGGCACCCCTAGACTCAGGCTAGGCCACCCGTTAGCTTAGGCTAGGACAATCCTAGGCTTAGGCTAAGTCTAGGGCTCCCCTATCCTCAGGCTAGGGCACCCCTAGGCTCAGGCTAGGGCTCCCCTTGGCTTAGGCTAAGGCAATCCTAGGCTAGACTAACGTTAGGGCTCCCCTAGTCTCAGGCTAGGGCACCCGTAGGCTCAGGCTAGGGCACCCTTAGACTCAGGCTAGGGCACCCCTAGACTTAGGCTAGGGCACCCCTAGGATTAGGCTAGGGCACCCCTAGGCTTAGGCTAGGGCACGCCTAGGCTTAGGCTAAGGCTAGGCTCCCCTAGCCTAAGGCTAGAGCACCCATAGGCTTAGGCTAGGGTACACCTAGGATTAGGCAAAGGCACCCCTACTCTTAGGCTAGGGCACCCCTAGGCTTAGGCAAAGGCACCCCTAGGCTTAGGCTAGGGCACCCCAAGGCTTAGGCTAGGGCATCCCTAGGCTTAGGCTAGGGCACACCAAGGCTTAGGCTAGGGCACACCTAGGCTTAGGCTAAGGCTAGGGATCCCCTAGCCTAAGGCTAGTGCACCCCTAGGCTTAGGCTAGGGCACCCCTAGGCTTAGGCTAGGGCACCCCTAGGCTTTGGCTAGGGAACCCCTAGGCTTAGGATAGGGAACTTAGAAGCTTAGGCTAGGGCACCCCTAGGCTTAGGTTAAGGCACCCCTAGGCTTAGGCTAAGGCTAGGGCTCCCCTAGCCTGAGGCTAGGGCACCCCTAGGCTTAGGCTAGGGCACCCCTAGGCTTAGTCTAGGGCACCCCTAGGCTTAAGCTAGGGTACCCCTAGGCTTAGGCTAAGGCTAGGGATCCCCTAGCCTAAGGATAGGGCACTCCTAGGCTTAGGCTTGGGCACCCGTAGGCTTAGGCTAAGGCTAGGGATCCCCTAGCCTAAGTCTAGAGCACCCCTAGGCTTAGGCTAGGGCACCCCTAGGCTAAGGGTAGGCCATCCCTAGGCTTAGGCTAGGGCACCCCTAGGCTTAGGCTAAGGCTAGGGCTAACCTAGGCTTAGGCTAGGGCACCCCTAGGCTTAGGCTAGGGAACCCCTACACTAAGGCTAGGGCACCCCTAGGCTTAGGCTAGGGCACCCCTAGGCTTAGGCTAGGGCACCCCTACACTTAGGCTAAGGCAACGGCTCCCCTAGCCTCAGGCAAGGGCACCCTTAGACTCAGGCTAGGGCACCCGTTAGCTTAGGCTAGGACAATCCTAGGCTTAGGCTAAGTCTAGGGCTCCACTATCCTCAGGCTAGGGCACCCCTAGGCTCAGGCTAGGGCTCCCCTAGCCTAAGGTTAGGGCACCTCTAGGCTTAGGCTAGGGCACCCCTAGGCTTAGGCTAGGGCACCCCTAGGCTTAAGCTAGGGCTCCCCTAGGGTTAGGCTAAGGCTACGGCTCCCCTAGCCTCATAGTGCACCCCAAGACTCAGGCTATGGCACCCCTAAGCTTAGGCTAGGGCACCCCTAGGCTTAGGCTAGGGCACCCCTAGGCTTAGGCTAGGGCACCCCTAGGCTTAGGCGAAGGCTAGGGCTCCCCTAGCCTGAGGCTAGAGCACCCCTAGGCTTAGGCTAGGGCACCCCTAGACTTAAGGTAGGACATCCCTAAGCTTAGGCTAGGGCACCCCTAGGCTTAGGCTAAGGCTAGGGCAAACCTAGGCTTAGCCTAGTGCACCCCTAGGCTTAGGCTAGGGAACCACTAGACTAAGGCTAGGGCACCCCTAGGCTTAGGCTAGGGCACCCCTAGTCTTAGGCTAGGGCACCCCTACACTTACGCTAAGGCAATGGCTCCCCTAGCCTCAGGCAAGGGCACCCCTAGACTCAGGCTAGGGCACCCGTTAGCTAAGGCTAGGACAATCCTAGACTTAGGCTAAGTCTAGGGCTCCCCTATCCTCAGGCTAGGGCACCCCTAGGCTCAGGCTAGGGCTCCCCTAGCCTAAGGCTAGGGCACCCCAAGGCTTAGGCTAGGGCACCCCTAGTCTTAGGCTAGGGCTCCCTAGGCTTAGGCTAAGGCTGCGGCTCCCCTTGCCTCAGGCTAGTGCACCACTAGACTCAGGCTATGGCACCCCTAGGCTTAGGCTAGGGCAATCCTAGGCTAGACTAACGTTAGGGCTCCCCTAGCATCAGGCTAGGGCACGCGTAGGCTCAGGCTAGGGCACCCTTAGACTCAGGCTAGGGCATCCCTAGACTTAGGCTAGGGCACCCCTTGGATTAGGCTAGGGCACCCCTAGGCTTAGGCTAGGGCATGCCTAGGCTTAGGCTAAGGCTAGGCTTCCCTAGCCTAAGGATAGAGCACCCCTAGGCTTAGGTTAGGGCACCCCTAGGCTTAGGCAAAGGAACCCCTAGGCTTAGGCTAGGGCACCCGTAGGCTTAGGCAAAGGCACCCCTGGGCTTAGGCTAGGGCACCCCTAGGCTTAGGCTAGGGCACTCCTAGGCTTAGGCTAGGGCACCCCTAGGCTTAGGCTAAGGCTAGGTCACCCCTAGGCTAAGGCTAAGGCACCACTAGGCTTAGGCTAGGGCACCCCAAGGCTTACGCTAAGGTTAGGGCTCCCCTAGCCTAAGACTAGGGCACCTCTAGGGTTAGGCTAGGGCACCCCTAGGCTTTGGCTAGGGCACCCCTAGGCTTATGCTAAGGCTAGGGCTCTCCTAGCCTAAGGCTAGGGCACCCCTAGGCTTAGGCTAGGGCACCCCTAGGCTTAGGCTAGGGCACTCCTAGGCTTAGGCTAGGGCAACCCTAGGCTTAGGCTAAGGCTAGGTCACCCCTAGGCTTTGGCTAAGGCACCACTAGGCTTAGGCTAGGTCTCCCCTAGACTTAGGCTAAGGCTGCGGCTCCCCTTGCCTCAGGCTAGTGCACCCCTAGACTCAGGCTATGGCACCCCTAGGCTTAGGCTAGGGCAATCCTAGGCTAGACTAATGTTAGGGCTCCCCTAGCCTCAGGCTAGGGCACCCGTAGGCTCAGGCCTAGCACCCTTAGACTCAGGCTAGGGCACCCCTAGACTTAGGCTAGGGCACCCCTAGGATTAGGCTAGGGCACCACTAGGCTTAGGCTAGGGCACCCCTAGGCTTAGGCTAAGGCTAGGGATCCCCTAGCCTGAGGCTAGTGCACCCCTAGGCTTAGGCTAGGGCACCCCTAGGCTTAGGCTAGGGCACCCCTAGGCTTTGGCTAGGGAACCCCTAGGCTTAGGATAGGGAACTTCTAAGCTTAGTCTAGGGCACCACTAGGCTTATGCTAGGGCACCCCTAGGCTTATTCTAAGGCTAGGGCTCCCCTAGCCTAAGGTTAGGGCACCCCTAGGCTTAAGCTAGGGTATCCCTAGGCTTAGGCTAAGGCTAGGGATCCCCTAGCCTAAGGATAGGGCACCCCTAGGCTTAGGTTAGGGCACCCCTAGGCTTAGGCAAAGGCACCACTAGGCTTAGGCCAGGGCACCCGTAGGCTTAGGCAAAGGCACCCCTGGGCTTAGGCTAGGGCACTCCTAGGCTTAGGCTAGGGCACCCCTAGGCTTAGGCTAAGGCTAGGTCACCCCTAGGCTTAGGCTAAGGCACCACTAGGCTTAGGCTAGGGCACCCCAAAGCTTACGCTAAGGTTAGGGCTCCCCTAGACTAAGAGTAGGGCACCTCTAGGGTTAGGCTAGGGCACCCCTAGGCTTTGGCTAGGGCACCCCTCGGCTTAGGCTAAGGCTAGGGCTCTCCTAGCCTAAGGCTAGGGCACCCCTAGGCTTAGGCTAGGGCACCCCTATGCTTAGCCTAGGGCACCCCTAGGCTTAGGCTAGGGCACCCCTAGGCTTAGGCTAAGGCTAGGTCACCCCTAGGCTTTTGCTAAGGCACCACTAGGCTTAGGCTAGGTCTCCCCTAGGCTTAGGCTAAGGCTACGTCTCCCCTTGCCTCAGGCTAGTGCACCCCTAGACTCAGGCTATGGCACCCCTAGGCTTAGGCTAGGGCAATCCTAGGCTAGACTAACGTTAGGGCTCCCCTAACCTCAGACTAGGGCACCCGTAGGCTCAGGCTAAGCACCCTTAGACTCAGGCTAGGGCACCCCTAGACTTAGGCTACGCACCCCTAGGATTAGGCTAGGGCACCCCTAGGCTTAGGCTAGGACACCCCTAGGCTTAGGCTAAGGCTAGGGCTCCCCTAGCCTAAGGCTAGGGCACCCCTTGGCTTATGCTACGGTACCCCTAGGCTTAGGCAAAGGCACCCCTAGTCTTAGGCTAGGGCACCCCTAGGCTTAGGCAAACGCACCCCTAGGCTTAGGCTAGGGCACCCCTAGGCTTAGGCTAGGGAATCCCTAGGCTTAGGCTAGGGCACACCAAGGCTTAGGCTAGGGCACACCTAGGCTTAGGCTAAGGTTGGCATCCCCTAGCCTAAGGCTAGTGCACCCCTAGGCTTAGGCTAGGGCACCCCTAGGCTTAGGCTAGGGCACCCATAGGCTTTGGCTAGGGAACCCCTAGGCTTAGGATAGGGAACTTCTAAGCTTAGTCTATGGCACCCCTAGGCTTAGGCTAGGGCACCCCTAGGCTTAGGCTAAGGCTAGGGCTCCCCTAGCCTAAGGCTAGGGCACCCCTAGGCTTAAGCTAGGGTACCCCTAGGCTTAGGCTAAGGCTAGGGATCCCCTAGCCTAAGGCTAGGGCACCCGTAGGCTTAGGTTAGGGCACCCCTAGGCTTAGGCAAAGGCACCCCTAGGCTTAGGCTAGGGCACCCGTAGGCTTAGGCAAAGGCACCCCTGGGCTTTGGCTAGGGTACCCCTAGGCTTAGGCTGGGGCACTCCTAGGCTTAGGCTAGGGCACCCATAGGCTTAGGCTAAGGCTAGGTCACCCCTAGGCTTAGGCTAAGGCACCACTAGGCTTAGGCTAGGGCACCCCAAGGCTTACGCTAAGGTTAGGGCTCCCCTAGCCTAAGACTAGGGCACCTCTAGGGTTAGGCTAGGGCACCCCTAGGCTTTGGCTAGGGCACCCCTAGGCTTAGGCTAAGGCTACGGCTCTCCTAGCCTAAGGCTAGGGCACCCGTATGCTCAGGCTAAGCACCCTTAGACTCAGGCTAGGGCACCCCTAGACTTAGGCTAGGGCACCCCTAGGATTAGGCTAGGGCACCCCTAGGCTTAGGCTAGGGCACGCCTAGGCTTAGGCTAAGGCTAGGCTCCCCTAGCCTAAGGCTAGAGCACCCCTAGGCTTAGCCTAGGGTACCCCTAGGCTTAGGCAAAGGCACCCCTAGTCTTAGGCTAGGGCACCCCTAGGCTTAGGCAAAGGCACCCCTAGGCTTAGGCTAGGGCACCCCTAGGCTTAGGCTAGGGAATCCCTAGGCTTAGGCTAGGGCACACCAAGGCTTAGGCTAGGGCACACCTAGGCTTAGGCTAAGGCTAGGGATCCCCTAGCCTAAGGCTAGTGCACCCCTAGGCTTAGGCTAGGGCACCCCTAGGCTTAGGCTAAGGCTAGGGCTCCCCTAGCCTAAGGCTAGGGCACCCCTAGGCTTATGCTACGGTACCCCTAGGCTTAGACAAAGGCACCCCTAGTCTTAGGCTAGGGCACCCCTAGGCTTAGGCAAACGCACCCCTAGGCTTAGGCTAGGGCACCCCTAGGCTTAGGCTAGGGAATCCCTAGGCTTAGGCTAGGGCACACCAAGGCTTAGGCTAGGGCACACCTAGGCTTAGGCTAAGGCTAGGCATCCCCTAGCCTAAGGCTAGTGCACCCCTAGGCTTAGGCTAGGGCACCCCTAGGCTTAGGCTAGGGCACCCCTAGGCTTTGGCTAGGGAACCCCTAGGCTTAGGATAGGGAACTTCTAAGCTTAGTCTATGGCACCCCTAGGCTTAGGCTAGGGCACCCCTAGGCTTAGGCTAAGGCTAGGGCTCCCCTAGCCTAAGGCTAGGGCACCCCTAGGCTTAACCTAGGGTACCCCTAGGCTTAGGCTAAGGCTAGGGATCCCCTAGCCTAAGGCTAGGGCACCCCTAGGCTTAGGTTAGGGCACCCCTAGGCTTAGGCAAAGGCACCCCTAGGCTTAGGCTAGGGCACCCGTAGGCTTAGGCAAAGGCACCCCTGGGCTTTGGCTAGGGTACCCCTAGGCTTAGGCTGGGGCACTCCTAGGCTTAGGCTAGGGCACCCATAGGCTTAGGCTAAGGGTAGGTCACCCCTAGGCTTAGGCTAAGGCACCACTAGGCTTAGGCTAGGGCACCCCAAGGCTTACGCTAAGGTTAGGGCTCCCCTAGCCTAAGACTAGGGCACCTCTCGGGTGAGGCTAGGGCACCCCTAGGCTTTGGCTAGGGCACCCCTAGGCTTAGGCTAAGGCTAGGGCTCTCCTAGCCTAAGGCTAGGGCACCCGTAGGCTCAGGCTAAGCACCCTTAGACTCAGGCTAGGGCACCCCTAGACTTAGGCTAGGGCACCCCTAGGATTAGGCTAGGGCACCCCTAGGCTTAGGCTAGGGCACGCCTAAGCTTAGGCTAAGGCTAGGCTCCCCTAGCCTAAGGCTAGAGCACCCCTAGGCTTAGCCTAGGGTACCCCTAGGCTTAGGCAAAGGCACCCCTAGTCTTAGGCTAGGGCACCCCTAGGCTTAGGCAAAGGCACCCCTAGGCTTAGGCTAGGGCACCCCTAGGCTAAGGCTAGGGAATCCCTAGGCTTAGGCTAGGGCACACCAAGGCTTAGGCTAGGGCACCCCTAGGCTTAGGCTAAGGCTAGGGATCCCCTAGCCTAAGGCTAGTGCACCCCTAGGCTTAGGCTAGGGCACCCCTAGGCTTCGGCTAGGGCACCCCTAGGCTTTGGCTAGGGAACCCCTAGGCTTAAGATAGGGAACTTCTAAGCTTAGACTAGGGCACCCCTAGGCTTAGGCTAGGGCACCCCTAGGCTTAGGCTAAGGCTAAGGCTCCCCTAGCCTAAGGCTAGTGCACCCCTAGGCTTAGTCTAGGGCACCCCTAGGCTTAGGCTAGGGCACCCCTAGGCTTTGGCTAGGGAACCCCTAGGCTTAGGATAGGGAACTTCTAAGATTAGGCTAGGGCACCCCTAGGCTTAGGCTAGGGCACCCCTAGGCTTAGGCAAAGGCTAGGGCTCCCCTAGCCTAAGGCTAGGGCACCCCTAGGCTTAAGCTAGGGTACCCCTAGGCTTAGGCTAAGGCTAGGGATCCCCTAGCCCAAGGATAGGGCACTCCTAGGCTTAGGCTAGGGCACCCGTAGGCTTAGGCTAAGGCTAGGGATCCCCTAGCCTAAGTCTAGAGCACCCCTAGGCTTAGGCTAGGGCACCCCTAGGCTAAAAGTAGGCCATCCTTAGGCTTAGGCTAGGGCACCCCTAAGCTTAGGCTTAGGCTAGGGCTAACCTAGGCTTAGGCTAGGGCACCCCTAGGCTTAGACTAGGGAACCCCTACACTAAGGCTAGGGCACCCCTAGGCTTAGGCTAGGGCACCCCTAGGCTTAGGCTTAGGGCACCCCTACACTTAGGCTAAGGAAACGGCTCCCCTAGCCTCAGGCAAGGGCACCCTTATACTCAGGCTAGGGCACCCCTAAGCTTAGGCTTAGGCTAGGGCTCCCCTAGGCTTAGTCTAAGGCTGCGGCTCCCCTTGCCTCAGGCTAGTGCACCCCTAGACTCAGGCTTGGGCACCCCTAAGCTTAGGGTAGGGCAATCCTAGGCTTAGGCTAAGGCTAGGGCTCCCCTAGGCTCAGGCTAGGGCACCCCTAGGCTTAGACTAGGGCACCTCTAGGCTTAGGCTAAGGCTTGGGCTCCCCTAGCCTAAGGCTACGGCACCCCTAGGCTCAGGCTAGGGCACCCCGAGGCTTAGGCTAGGGCACACCTAGGCTTAGGAAAAGGCTAGGGCTCCCCTAGCCTAAGGCTAGGGCACCTCTAGGCTTAGGCTAGGGCACCCCTAGGCTTAGGCTAGGGCACCCCTAGGCTTAAGCTAGGGCTCCCCTAGGGTTAGGCTAAGGCTACGGCTCCCCTAGCCTCATAGTGCACCCCTAGACTCAGGCTATGGCACCCCTAAGCTTAGGCTAGGGCACCCCTAGGCTTAGGCTAGGGCACCCCTAGGCTTACGCTAGGGCACCCCTAGGATTAGGCGAAGGCTAGGGCTCCCCTAGCCTAAGGCTAGAGCACCCCTAGGCTTAGGCTAGGGCACCCCTAGGCTTAGGCTAAGGCTAGGGCAAACCTAGGATTAGCCTAGGGCACCCCTAGGCTTAGGCTAGGGAACCCCTAGACTAAGGCTAGGGCACCCCTAGGCTTAGGCTAGGGCACCCCTAGTCTTAGGCTAGGGCACCCCTACACTTAGGCTAAGGAAATGGCTCCCCTAGCCTCAGGAAAGGGCACCCCTAGACTCAGGCTAGGGCACGCGTTAGCTTAGGCTAGGACAATCCTAGGCTTAGGCTAAGTCTAGGGCTCCCCTATCCTCAGGCTAGGGCACCCCTAGGCTCAGGCTAGGGCTCCCCTAGCCTAAGGCTAGGGCACCCCAAGGCTTAGGCTAGGGCACCCCTAGTCTTAGGCTAGGGCTCCCCTAGGCTTAGGCTAAGGCTGCGGCTCCCCTTGCCTCAGGCTAGTGCACCCCTAGACTCAGGCTATGGCACCCCTAGGCTTAGGCTAGGGCAATCCTAGGCTAGACTAACGTTAGGGCTCCCCTAGCTTCAGGCTAGGGCACCCGTAGGCTCAGGCTAGGGCACCCTTAGACTCAGGCTAAGGCATACCTAGACTTAGGCTAGGGCACCCCTTGGATTAGGCTAGGGCACCCCTTGGATTAGGCTAGGGCACCCCTAGGCTTAGGCTAGGGCATGCCTAGGCTTAGGCTAAGGCTAGGCTTCCCTAGCCTAAGGCTAGAGCACCCCTAGACTTAGGTTAGGGCACCCCTAGGCTTAGGCAAAGGCACCCCTAGGCTTAGGCTAGGGCACCCGTAGGCTTAGGCAAAGGCACCCCTGGGCTTAGGCTAGGGCACCCCTAGGCTTAGGCTAGGGCACTCCTAGGCTTAGGCTAGGGCACCCCTAGGCTTAGGCTAAGGCTAGGTCACCCCTAGGCTTAGGCTAAGGCACCACTAGGCTTAGGCTATGGCACCCCAAGGCTTACGCTAAGGTTAGGGCTCCCCTAGCCTAAGACTAGGGAACCTCTAGGGTTAGGCTAGGGCACCCCTAGGCTTTGGCTAGGGCAATCCTAGGCTAGACTAACGTTAGGGCTCCCCTAGCCTCAGGCTAGGGCACCCGTAGGCTCAGGCTAAGCACCCTTAGACTCAGGCTAGGGCACCCCTAGACTTAGGTTAGTGCACCCCTAGGATTAGGCTAGGGCACCCCTAGGCTTAGGCTAGGGCACGCCTAGGCTTAGGCAAAGGCACCCATAGTCTTAGGCTAGGGCACCCCTAGGCTTAGGCAAAGGCACCCCTAGGCTTAGGCTAGGGCACCCCTAGGCTTAGGCTAGGGAATCCCTAGGCTTAGGCTAGGGCACACCAAGGCTTAGGCTAGGGCACACCTAGGCTTAGGCTAAGGCTAGGGATCCCCTAGCCTAAGGCTAGTGAACCCCTAGGCTTAGGCTAGGGCACCCCTAGGCTTAGGCTAGGGCACCCCTAGGCTTTGGAGAGGGAACCCCTAGGCTTAGGATAGGGAACTTCTAAGCTTAGTCTAGGGCACCCCTAGGTTAGTCTAGGGCACCCCTAGGCTTAGGCTAGGGCACCCCTAGGCTTAGGCTAAGGCTAGGGCTCCCCTAGCCTAAGGCCAAGGCACCCCTAGGCTTAAGCTAGGGTACCCCTAGGCTTAGGCTAAGGCTAGGGATCCCCTAGCCTAAGGATAGGGCACCCCTAGGTTTAGGTTAGGGCACCCCTAGGCTTAGGCAAAGGCACCCCTAGGCTTAGGCTAGGGCACCCGTAGGCTTAGGCAAAGGCTCCCCTGGGCTTAGGCTAGGGCACCCCTAGGCTTAGGCTAGGGCACTCCTATGCTTAGGCTAGGGCACCCCTAGGCTTAGGCTAAGGCTAGGTCACCCCTAGGCTTAGGCTAAGGCACCACTAGGCTTAGGCTAGGGCACCCCAAGGCTTACGCTAAGGTTAGGGCTCCCCTAGCCTAAGACTAGGGCACCTCTAGGGTTAGTCTAGGGCACCCCTAGGCTTTGGCTAGGGCACCCCTAGGCTTAGGCTAAGGCTAGGGCTCTCCTAGCCTAAGGCTAGGGCACCCCTAGACACTGGCTATGGCACCCCTAGGCTTAGGCTAGGGCAATCCTAGGCTAGACTAACGTTAGGGCTCCCCTAGCCTCAGGCTAGGGCACCCGTAGGCTCAGGCTAAGCACCCTTAGACTCAGGCTAGGGCACCCCTAGACTTAGGCTAGGGCACCCGTAGTATTAGGCTAGGGCACCCCTAGGCTTAGGCTAGGGCACGCCTAGGCTTAGGCTAAGGCTAGGCTCCCCTAGCCTAAGGCTTGAGCACCCCTAGGCTTAGCCTAGGGTACCCCTAGGCTTAGGCAAAGGCACCCCTAGTCTTAGGCTAGGGCACCCCTAGGCTTAGGCAAAGGCACCCCTAGGCTTAGGCTAGGGCACCCCTAGGCTTAGGCTAGGGAATCCCTAGGCTTAGGCTAGGGCAAACCAAGGCTTAGGCTAGGGCGCACCTAGGCTTAGGCTAAGGCTAGGGATCCCCTAGCCTAAGGCTAGTGCACCCCTAGGCTTAGGCTAGGGCACCCCTAGGCTTAGGCTAGGGCACCCCTAGGCTTTGGCTAGGGAACCCCTAGGCTTAGGATAGGGAACTTCTAAGCTTAGGCTAGGGCACCCCTAGGCTTAGGCTAGGGCACCCCTAGGCTTAGGTTAAGGTTATGGCTCCCCTAGCCTAAGGCTAGTGCATCCCTAGGCTTAGGCTAGGGCACCCCTAGGCTTAGGCTAGGGCACCCCTAGGCTTTGGCTAGGGAACCCCTAGGCTTAGGATAGGGAACTTCAAAGATTAGGCTAGGGCACCCCTAGGCTTAGGCTAGGGCACCCCTAGGCTTAGGCTAAGGCTAGGGCTCCCCTAGCCTAAGGCTAGGGCACCCCTAGGCTTAGGCTAAGGCTAGGGATCCCATAGCCCAAGGATAGGGCACTCCTAGGCTTAGGCTAGGGCACCCGTAGGCTTAGGCTAAGGCTAGGGATCCCCTAGCCTAAGTCTAGAGCACCCCTAGGCTTAGGCTAGGGCACCCCTAGGCTAAAAGTAGGCCATCCTTATTCTTAGGCTAAGGCACCCCTAAGCTTAGGCTTAGGCTAGCCTAACCTAGGCTTAAGCTAGGGCACCCCTAGGCTTAGGCAAGGTACCCCTACACTAAGGCTAGGGCACCCCTAGGCTTAGGCTAGGGCACCCCTAGGCTTAGGCTTAGGGCACCCCTACACTTAGGCTAAGGCAACGGCTCCCCTAGCCTCAGGCAAGGGCACCCTTATACTCAGCTAGGGCACCCCTAAGCTTAGGCTTAGGCTAGGGCTCCCCTAGGCTTAGGCTAAGGCTGCGGCTCCCCTTGCCTCAGGCTAGTGCACCCCTAGACTCAGGCTTGGGCACCCCTAAGCTTAGGCTAGGGCAATCCTAGGCTTAGGCTAAGGCTAGGGCTCCCCTAGGCTCAGGCTAGGGCACCCCTAGGCTTAGACTAGGGCACCTCTAGGCTTAGGCTAAGGCTTGGGCTCCCCTAGCCTAAGGTTACGGCACCCCTAGGCTCAGGCTAGGGCACCCCGAGGCTTAGGCTAGGGCACACCTAGGCTAGGAAAAGGCTAGGGCTCCCCTAGCCTAAGGCTAGGGCACCTCTAGGCTTAGGCTAGGGCACCCCTAGGCTTAGGCTAGGGCACCCCTAGGCTTAAGCTAGGGCTCCCCTAGGGTTAGGCTAAGGCTACGGCTCCCCTAGCCTCATAGTGCACCCCTAGACTCAGGCTATGGCACCCCTAAGCTTAGGCTAGGGCACCCCTAGGCTTGGGCTAGGGCACCCCTAGGCTTAGGCTAGGGCACCCCTAGGCTTAGGCTAAGGCTAGGGCTCCCCTAGCCTAAGGCTAGAATACCCCTAGGCTTAGGCTAGGGCACCCCTAGGCTTAAGGTAGGCCATCCCTAGGCTTAGGCTAGGGCACCCCTAGGCTTAGGCTAAGGCTAGGGCTAACCTTGGCTTAGCCTAGGGCACCCCTAGGCTTAGGCTAGGGAACCGCTAGACTAAGGTTAGGGACCCCTAGGCTTAGGCTTGGGCACCCCTAGTCTTAGGCTACGGCACCCCTACACTTAGGCTAAGGCAACGGCTCCCTTAGCCTCAGGCAAGGGCACCCCTAGACTCAGGCTAGGGCACCCGTTAGCTTAGGCTAGGACAATCCTAGGCTTAGGCTAAGTCTAGGGCTCCACTATCCTCAGGCTAGGGCACCCCTAGGCTCAGAATAGGGCTCCCCTAGCCTAAGGCTAGGGCACCCCAAGACTTCGGCTAGGGCACCCCTAGTCTTAGGCTAGGGCTCACCTAGGCTTAGGCTAAGGCTGCGGCTCCACTTGCCTCAGGCTAGTGCACCCCTAGACTCAGGCTATGGCACCCCTAGGCTTAGGCTAGGGCAATCCTAGGCTAGACTAACGTTAGGGCTCCCCTAGCTTCAGGCTAGGGCACCCGTAGGCTGAGGCTAGGGCACCCTTAGACTCAGGCTAGGGCATCCCTAGACTTAGGCTAGGGCACCCCTTGGATTAGGCTAGGTCACCCTTAGGCTTAGGCTAGGTCATGCCTAGGCTTAGGCTAAGGCTAGGTCACCCGTAGGCTTAGGCTAAGGCACCACTAGGCTTAGGCTAGGGCACCCCAAGGCTTACGCTAAGGCACCCCTAGGCTTACGCTAAGGTTAGGGCTCCCCTAGCCTAAGACTAGGGCACCTCTAGGCTTAGGCTAGGGCACCCCTAGGCTTAGGCTAGGGCACCCCTAGGCTTAGGCTAGGGAATCCCTAGGCTTAGGCTAGGGCACACCAAGGCTTAGGCTAGGGCACACCTAGGCTTAGGCTAAGGCTAGGGATCCCCTAGCCTAAGGCTAGTGCACCCCTAGGCTTAGGCTAGGGCACCCCTAGGCTTAGGCTAAGGCTAGGGCTCCCCTAGCCTAAGGCTAGGGCACCCCTAGGCTTATGCTATGGTACCCCTAGGCTTAGGCAAAGGCACCCCTAGTCTTAGGCTAGGGCACCCCTAGGCTTAGGCAAACGCACCCCTAGGCTTAGGCTAGGGGACCCCTAGGCTTAGGCTAGGGAATCCCTAGGCTTAGGCTAGGGCACACCAAGGCTTAGGCTAGGGCACACCTAGGCTTAGGCTAAGGCTAGGCATCCCCTAGCCTAAGGCTAGTGCACCCCTA
The DNA here is from genome assembly GCF_050624435.1 of Tenrec ecaudatus. Lineage (NCBI taxonomy): Eukaryota > Metazoa > Chordata > Mammalia > Afrosoricida > Tenrecidae > Tenrec > Tenrec ecaudatus. The sequence continues at coordinate 144,739 of NW_027457968.1, forward strand.
GGCTTAGGCTAGGGCACCCCTAGGCTTAGGCTAGGGCACCCCTAGGCTTTGGCTAGGGAACCCCTAGGCTTAGGATAGGGAACTTCTAAGCTTAGTCTATGGCACCCCTAGGCTTAGGCTAGGGCACCCCTAGGCTTAGGCTAAGGCTAGGGCTCCCCTAGCCTAAGGCTAGGGCACCCCTAGGCTTAAGCTAGGGTACCCCTAGGCTTAGGCTAAGGCTAGGGATCCCCTAGCCTAAGGCTAGGGCACCCCTAGGCTTAGGTTAGGGCACCCCTAGGCTTAGGCAAAGGCACCCCTAGGCTTAGGATAGGGCACCCGTAGGCTTAGGCAAAGGCACCCCTGGGCTTTGGCTAGGGTACCCCTAGGCTTAGGCTGGGGCACTCCTAGGCTTAGGCTAGGGCACCCATAGGCTTAGGCTAAGGCTAGGTCACCCCTAGGCTTAGGCTAAGGCACCACTAGGCTTAGGCTAGGGCACCCCAAGGCTTACGCTAAGGTTAGGGCTCCCCTAGCCTAAGACTAGGGCACCTCTAGGGTGAGGCTAGGGCACCCCTAGGCTTTGGCTAGGGCACCCCTAGGCTTAGGCTAAGGCTAGGGCTCTCCTAGCCTAAGGCTAGGGCACCCGTAGGCTCAGGCTAAGCACCCTTAGACTCAGGCTAGGGCACCCCTAGGCTTAGGCAAAGGCACCCCTAGGCTTAGGCTAGGGCACCCCTAGGCTTAGGCTAGGGAATCCCTAGGCTTAGGCTAGGGCACACCAAGGCTTAGGCTAGGGCACACCTAGGCTTAGGCTAAGGCTAGGGATCCCCTAGCCTAAGGCTAGTGCACCCCTAGGCTTAGGCTAGGGCACCCCTCGGCTTAGGCTAGGGCACCCCTAGGCTTTGGCTAGGGAACCCCTAGGCTTAGGATAGGGAACTTCTAAGCTTAGATTAGGGCACCCCTAGGCTTAGGCTAGGGCACCCCTAGGCTTAGGCTAAGGCTAAGGCTCCCCTAGCCTAAGGCTAGTGCACCCCTAGGCTTAGGCTAGGGCACCCCTAGGCTTAGGCTAGGGCACCCCTAGGCTTTGGCTAGGGAACCCCTAGGCTTAGGATAGGGAACTTCTAAGATTAGGCTAGGGCACCCCTAGGCTTAGGCTAGGGCACCCCTAGGCTTAGGCTAAGGCTAGGGCTCCCCTAGCCTAAGGCTAGGGCACCCCTAGGCTTAAGCTAGGGTACCCCTAGGCTTAGGCTAAGGCTAGGGATCCCCTAGCCCAAGGATAGGGCACTCCTAGGCTTAGGCTAGGGCACCCGTAGGCTTAGGCTAAGGCTAGGGATCCCCTAGCCTAAGTCTAGAGCACCCCAAGGCTTAGGCTAGGGCACCCCTAGGCTAAAAGTAGGCCATCCTTAGGCTTAGGCTAGGGCACCCCTAAGCTTAGGCTTAGGCTAGGGCTAACCTAGGCTTAGGCTAGGGCACCCCTAGGCTTAGACTAGGGAACCCCTACACTAAGGCTAGGGCACCCCTAGGCTTAGGCTAGGGCACCCCTAGGCTTAGGCTTAGGGCACCCCTACACTTAGGCTAAGGAAACGGCTCCCCTAGCCTCAGGCAAGGGCACCCTTATACTCAGGCTAGGGCACCCCTAAGCTTAGGCTTAGGCTAGGGCTCCCCTAGGCTTAGTCTAAGGCTGCGGCTCCCCTTGCCTCAGGCTAGTGCACCCCTAGACTCAGGCTTGGGCACCCCTAAGCTTAGGGTAGGGCAATCCTAGGCTTAGGCTAAGGCTAGGGCTCCCCTAGGCTCAGGCTAGGGCACCCCTAGGCTTAGACTAGGGCACCTCTAGGCTTAGGCTAAGGCTTGGGCTCCCCTAGCCTAAGGCTACGGCACCCCTAGGATCAGGCTAGGGCACCCCGAGGCTTAGGCTAGGGCACACCTAGGCTTAGGAAAAGGCTAGGGCTCCCCTAGCCTAAGGCTAGGGCACCTCTAGGCTTAGGCTAGGGCACCCCTAGGCTTAGGATAGGGCACCCCTAGGCTTAAGCTAGGGCTCCCCTAGGGTTAGGCTAAGGCTACGGCTCACCTAGCCTCATAGTGAACCCCTAGACTCAGGCTATGGCACCCCTAAGCTTAGGCTAGGGCACCCCTAGGCTTAGGCTAGGGCACCCCTAGGCTTACGCTAGGGCACCCCTAGGATTAGGCGAAGGCTAGGGCTCCCCTAGCCTAAGGCTAGAGCACCCCTAGGCTTAGGCTAGGGCACCCCTAGGCTTAAGGTAGGCCATCCCTAGGCTTAGGCTAGGGCACCCCTAGGCTTAGGCTAAGGCTAGGGCAAACCTAGGATTAGCCTAGGGCACCCCTAGGCTTAGGCTAGGGAACCCCTAGACTAAGGCTAGGGCACCCCTAGGCTTAGGCTAGGGCACCCCTAGTCTTAGGCTAGGGCACCCCTACACTTAGGCTAAGGAAATGGCTCCCCTAGCCTCAGGAAAGGGCACCCCTAGACTCAGGCTAGGGCACGCGTTAGCTTAGGCTAGGACAATCCTAGGCTTAGGCTAAGTCTAGGGCTCCCCTATCCTCAGGCTAGGGCACCCCTAGGCTCAGGCTAGGGCTCCCCTAGCCTAAGGCTAGGGCACCCCAAGGCTTAGGCTAGGGCACCCCTAGTCTTAGGCTAGGGCTCCCCTAGGCTTAGGCTAAGGCTGCGGCTCCCCTTGCCTCAGGCTAGTGCACCCCTAGACTCAGGCTATGGCACCCCTAGGCTTAGGCTAGGGCAATCCTAGGCTAGACTAACGTTAGGGCTCCCCTAGCTTCAGGCTAGGGCACCCGTAGGCTCAGGCTAGGGCACCCTTAGACTCAGGCTAAGGCATACCTAGACTTAGGCTAGGGCACCCCTTGGATTAGGCTAGGGCACCCCTAGGCTTAGGCTAGGGCATGCCTAGGCTTAGGCTAAGGCTAGGCTTCCCTAGCCTAAGGCTAGAGCACCCCTAGACTTAGGTTAGGGCACCCCTAGGCTTAGGCAAAGGCACCCCTAGGCTTAGGCTAGGGCACCCGTAGGCTTAGGCAAAGGCACCCCTGGGCTTAGGCTAGGGACCCCTAGGCTTAGACTAGGGCACTCCTAGGCTTAGGCTAGGGCACCCCTAGGCTTAGGCTAAGGCTAGGTCACCCCTAGGCTTAGGCTAAGGCACCACTAGGCTTAGGCTAGGGCACCCCAAGGCTTACGCTAAGGTTAGGGCTCCCCTAGCCTAAGACTAGGGAACCTCTAGGGTTAGGCTAGGGCACCCCTAGGCTTTGGCTAGGGCAATCCTAGGCTAGACTAACGTTAGGGCTCCCCTAGCCTCAGGCTAGGGCACCCGTAGGCTCAGGCTAAGCACCCTTAGACTCAGGCTAGGGCACCCCTAGACTTAGGTTAGGGCACCCCTAGGATTAGGCTAGGGCACCCCTAGGCTTAGGCTAGGGCACGCCTAGGCTTAGGCAAAGGCACCCATAGTCTTAGGCTAGGGCACCCCTAGGCTTAGGCAAAGGCACCCCTAGGCTTAGGCTAGGGCACCCCTAGGCTTAGGCTAGGGAATCCCTAGGCTTAGGCTAGGGCACACCAAGGCTTAGGCTAGGGCACACCTAGGCTTAGGCTAAGGCTAGGGATCCCCTAGCCTAAGGCTAGTGAACCCCTAGGCTTAGGCTAGGGCACCCCTAGGCTTAGGCTAGGGCACCCCTAGGCTTTGGCGAGGGAACCCCTAGGCTTAGGATAGGGAACTTCTAAGCTTAGTCTAGGGCACCCCTAGGTTAGTCTAGGGCACCCCTAGGCTTAGGCTAGGGCACCCCTAGGCTTAGGCTAAGGCTAGGGCTCCCCTAGCCTAAGGCCAAGGCACCCCTAGGCTTAAGCTAGGGTACCCCTAGGCTTAGGCTAAGGCTAGGGATCCCCTAGCCTAAGAATAGGGCACCCCTAGGTTTAGGTTAGGGCACCCCTAGGCTTAGGCAAAGGCACCCCTAGGCTTAGGCTAGGGCACCCGTAGGCTTAGGCAAAGGCACCCCTGGGCTTAGGCTAGGGCACCCCTAGGCTTAGGCTAGGGCACTCCTAGGCTTAGGCTAGGGCACCCCTAGGCTTAGGCTAAGGCTAGGTCACCCCTAGGCTTAGGCTAAGGCACCACTAGGCTTAGGCTAGGGCACCCCAAGGCTTACGCTAAGGTTAGGGCTCCCCTAGCCTAAGACTAGGGCACCTCTAGGCTTAGGCTAGGGCACCCCTAGGCTTTGGCTAGGGCACCCCTAGGCTTAGGCTAAGGCTAGGGCTCTCCTAGCCTAAGGCTAGGGCACCCCTAGACACTGGCTATGGCACCCCTAGGCTTAGGCTAGGGCAATCCTAGGCTAGACTAACGTTAGGGCTCCCCTAGCCTCAGGCTAGGGCACCCGTAGGCTCAGGCTAAGCACCCTTAGACTCAGGCTAGGGCACCCCTAGACTTAGGCTAGGGCACCCGTAGTATTAGGCTAGGGCACCCCTAGGCTTAGGCTAGGGCACGCCTAGGCTTAGGCTAAGGCTAGGCTCCCCTAGCCTAAGGCTAGAGCACCCATAGGCTTAGCCTAGGGTACCCCTAGGCTTAGGCAAAGGCACCCCTAGTCTTAGGCTAGGGCACCCCTAGGCTTAGGCAAAGGCACCCCTAGGCTTAGGCTAGGGCACCCCTAGGCTTAGGCTAGGGAATCCCTAGGCTTAGGCTAGGGCACACCAAGGCTTAGGCTAGGGCGCACCTAGGCTTAGGCTAAGGCTAGGGATCCCCTAGCCTAAGGCTAGTGCACCCCTAGGCTTAGGCTAGGGCACCCCTAGGCTTAGGCTAGGGCACCCCTAGGCTTTGGCTAGGGAACCCCTAGGCTTAGGATAGGGAACTTCTAAGCTTAGGCTAGGGCACCCCTAGGCTTAGGCTAGGGCACCCCTAGGCTTAGGTTAAGGCTATGGCTCCCCTAGCCTAAGGCTAGTGCACCCCTAGGCTTAGGCTAGGGCACCCCTAGGCTTAGGCTAGGGCACCCCTAGGCTTTGGCTAGGGAACCCCTAGGCTTAGGATAGGGAACTTCAAAGATTAGGCTAGGGCACCCCTAGGCTTAGGCTAGGGCACCCCTAGGCTTAGGCTAAGGCTAGGGCTCCCCTAGCCTAAGGCTAGGGCACCCCTAGGCTTAGGCTAAGGCTAGGGATCCCATAGCCCAAGGATAGGGCACTCCTAGGCTTAGGCTAGGGCACCCGTAGGCTTAGGCTAAGGCTAGGGATCCCCTAGCCTAAGTCTAGAGCACCCCTAGGCTTAGGCTAGGGCACCCCTAGGCTAAAAGTAGGCCATCCTTAGGCTTAGGCTAAGGCACCCCTAAGCTTAGGCTTAGGCTAGCCTAACCTAGGCTTAAGCTAGGGCACCCCTAGGCTTAGGCTAGGGAACCCCTACACTAAGGCTAGGGCACCCCTAGGCTTAGGCTAGGGCACCCCTAGGCTTAGGCTTAGGGCACCCCTACACTTAGGCTAAGGCTACGGCTCCCCTAGCCTCAGGCAAGGGCACCCTTATACTCAGCTAGGGCACCCCTAAGCTTAGGCTTAGGCTAGGGCTCCCCTAGGCTTAGGCTAAGGCTGCGGCTCCCCTTGCCTCAGACTAGTGCACCCCTAGACTCAGGCTTGGGCACCCCTAAGCTTAGGCTAGGGCAATCCTAGGCTTAGGCTAAGGCTAGGGCTCCCCTAGGCTCAGGCTAGGGCACCCCTAGCCTTAGACTAGGGCACCTCTAGGCTTAGGCTAAGGCTTGGGCTCCCCTAGCCTAAGGTTACGGCACCCCTAGGCTCAGGCTAGGGCACCCCGAGGCTTAGGCTAGGGCACACCTAGGCTAGGAAAAGGCTAGGGCTCCCCTAGCCTAAGGCTAGGGCACCTCTAGGCTTAGGCTAGGGCACCCCTAGGCTTAGGCTAGGGCACCCCTAGGCTTAAGCTAGGGCTCCCCTAGGGTTTGGCTAAGGCTACGGCTCCCCTAGCCTCATAGTGCACCCCTAGACTCAGGCTATGGCACCCCTAAGCTTAGGCTAGGGCACCCCTAGGCTTGGGCTAGGGCACCCCTAGGCTTAGGCTAGGGCACCCCTAGGCTTAGGCTAAGGCTAGGGCTCCCCTAGCCTAAGGCTAGAACACCCCTAGGCTTAAGGTAGGCCATCCCTAGGCTTAGGCTAGGACACCCCTAGGCTTAGGCTAAGGCTAGGGCTAACCTTGGCTTAGCCTAGGGCACCCCTAGGCTTAGGCTAGGGAACCGCTAGACTAAGGTTAGGGACCCCTAGGCTTAGGCTTGGGCACCCCTAGTCTTAGGCTACGGCACCCCTACACTTAGGCTAAGGCAACGGCTCCCCTAGCCTCAGGCAAGGGCACCCCTAGACTCAGGCTAGGGCACCCGTTAGCTTAGGCTAGGACAATCCTAGGCTTAGGCTAAGTCTAGGGCTCCACTATCCTCAGGCTAGGGCACCCCTAGGCTCAGACTAGGGCTCCCCTAGCCTAAGGCTAGGGCACCCCAAGGCTTCGGCTAGGGCACCCCTAGTCTTAGGCTAGGGCTCACCTAGGCTTAGGCTAAGGCTGCGGCTCCACTTGCCTCAGGCTAGTGCACCCCTAGACTCAGGCTATGGCACCCCTAGGCTTAGGCTAGGGCAATCCTAGGCTAGACTAACGTTAGGGCTCCCCTAGCTTCAGGCTAGGGCACCCGTAGGCTGAGGCTAGGGCACCCTTAGACTCAGGCTAGGGCATCCCTAGACTTAGGCTAGGGCACCCCTTGGATTAGGCTAGGTCACCCTTAGGCTTAGGCTAGGTCACGCCTAGGCTTAGGCTAAGGCTAGGTCACCCGTAGGCTTAGGCTAAGGCACCACTAGGCTTAGGCTAGGGCACCCCAAGGCTTACGCTAAGGCACCCCTAGGCTTACGCTAAGGTTAGGGCTCCCCTAGCCTAAGACTAGGGCACCTCTAGGCTTAGGCTAGGGCACCCCTAGGCTTTGGCTAGGGCACCCCTAGGCTTAGGCTAAGGCTAGGGCTCTCCTAGCCTAAGGCTAGGGCACCCCTAGGCTTAGGCTAGGGCACCCCTAGGCTTAGGCTAGGGCACCCCTAGGCTTAGGCTAGGGCACCCCAAGGCTTAGGCTAAGGCTAGGTCACCCCTAGGCATAGGCTAAGGCACCACTAGGCTTAGGCTAGGGCACCCCAAGACTTAGGCTAGCGCACCCCTAGGCAGAGGCTAATGCACCCCTAAGCTGAGGCTAGGGCACCCCTAGGCTTAGGCTAAGGCTAGGGCTCCCCTAGCCTAGGGCTAGGGTACCCCTAGGCTTAATCTAGGGCTCCTGTAGGCTTAGGGTAAGGCTTGGGCACCCCTAGCCTAAGGCTAGGGCACCCCTAGGCTTTGGCTAGGGCACCCGTAGGCTTAGGAGAGGGAACTTCTAAGTTTAGTCTAGGGCACCCCTAGGCTTAGGCTAAGGCTAGGGATCCCCTAGCCTAAGGCTAGGGCACTCCTAGGCTTAGGCTAGGGCACCCGTAGGCTTAGGCTAGGGCACCTCTAGACTTAGGCTAGGGCACCCCTAGGCTTAGGTTTAGGCTAGGGCACCTCTAGGCTTAGGCTAGGGCACCCCTAGACTTAGGCTAGGGCAACGCAAGGTTTAGGCTAAGGCACCCCTAGGCTTACGCTAAGGATAGGGCTCCCCTAGCCTAAGGCTAGGGCACCTCTACGCTTAGGCTAGGGCACCCTAGGCTTTGGTTAGGGCACCCCTAGGCTTAGGCTAGGGCACTTCTAGGCTTAGGCTAGGGCAGCCCTAGGCTTAGGCTAGGGCACCCCTAGGCTTAGGCTAGGGCACCCCTAGGCTTAGGCTAAGGCTAAGGCTCCCCTAGCCTAAAGCTAGGGCACCCCTAGGCTTAGGCTTGGGCACCCCTAGGCTTAGGCTAGGGCACCCCTCGGTTTAGGCTAGGACCCTCCTAGGCTTAGGCGAGGGCACCCGTAGGCTTAGCCTAGAGCACCCCTAGGCTTAGGCTTGGGTACCCTTAGGCTTAGACTAGGGCACCCCTAGGCTTAGGCTAGGGCACGCCTAGGTTTAAGCTAGAGCACCCCTAGGCTTATGCTAGGACACCATTAGGCTTAGGCTAGGGCACCGCTAGGCTTAGGCTAAGGCTAGGGTTTCCCTACCCTATGGCTAGGGAACCCCTAGGCTTAGGCTAGGGCACCCCTAGGCTTAGGTGTGGAACCCCTAGGCTTAGGTTATGGCACCCCTATGCTTAGGCTTGGGCACCCCTAGATGTAGGCTAGGGCACCCCTAGGCTTAGGCTGGGGCACACCTAGACTTAGGCTAGGGCAACCCTAGGCTTAGCCTAAGGCTAGGGCTTCTCTTGCCTAACACTAGGGCATCCCTAGGCTTGGCTAGGGCACCCCTAGGCTTAGGCTAGGGCACCCCTAGGTTTAGGCTAGGGCACCCCCAAGCTTCGGCTAAGGCGAGGACTCCCCTAGCCTAAGGATAGGGCACCCCTAGGCTTAGACTAAGGCTAGGGCTCCCCTAGCCTAAAGCTAGGGCACCCCTAAGCTTAGGCTAAGGCACCCCTAGGCTTAGGCTAGGGCACCCCTAGGCTTAGGCTAGGGCACCCCTAGGCTTAGGGTAAGGCTCCCCTAGCCTAAGGCTGGGGCACCCATAGACGCAGGCTATGGCATCGTAGGCTTAGGCTAGGGCAATCCTATGCTAGACAAAGGCTAGGGCTCCCCTAGCCTCAGGCTAGGGCACCCGTAGGCTCAGGCTAGGGCACCCCTAGGCTCAGGATAGGGCACGACTAGGCTTACGCTAAGGCTACGGCTCCCCTAGACTAAGGTTTGGGCACCCCTAGGTTTAGGCTAGGGCACCCCTAGGCTTAGGCTAGGGCAACAGTAGGTTTAGGCTAGGGCACCCTTAGACTTAGGCTAAGGCAACGGTTCCCCTAGCCTCAGGCTAGGGCACCCCTAGACTCAGGCTAAGGCACCCCTAAGCTTAGGCTAGGGCAATCCTAGGCTTAGGCTAAGTGTAGGGCTCCCATAGGATCAGTCTAGGGCACCTCTAGGCTTAAACTAGGGCACCCCTAGGCTTAGGCTAAGGCTAGGGCTCCCCTAGCCTAAGGCTACGGCACCCCTAGGCTTAGGCTAGAGCAAGCCTAGGCTTAGGAAAAGGCTAGTGCTCCCCTACCCTACGACTAGGGCACCTCTAGCCTTAGGCTAGGGCACCCCTAGGCGTAGGCTAGGGCACCCATAGCCTTAAGATAGGGCTCCCCTAGGCTTAGGATAAGGCTACGGCTTCCCTAGCCTCAGGCTAGTGCACCCCTAGACTCAGGCTATGGCGCCCCTAGCCTTAGGCTAGGGCACCCCTAGGCTTAGGCTTGGGCACCCCTAGGCTTAGGCTAGGACACCCCTAGGCTTAGGCTAGGGCACCCCTAAGCTTAGGCTAAGGCTAGGGCTAACCTAGGCTTAGGCTAGGGCATCCCTAGGCTTAGGCTAGGGAACCCCTATACTAAGGCTAGGGCACCCCTAGGCTTAGGCTAGGGCACCCCTACACTTAGGCTAAGGCAACGGCTCCCCTAGCCTCAGGCAAGGGCACCCCTAGACTCATGCTAGGGCACCCGTTAGCTTAGGCTAGGGCAATCCTAGGCTAGACTAACGTGAGGGCTACCTTAGCCTCAGGCTAGGGCATCCTTAGGCTTAGGCTAGGGCACCCCTAGGCTTAGGCTAGGGCACCCCTAGGCTTAGGCTAGGGCACCACTAGTCTTAGGCTAGGGCACCCCTAGGCTTAGGCTAAGGCAAGGGCTCCCCTAGCCTATGGCTAGGGCACCCCTAGGCTTAGGCTAGGGCACCCCTAGGCTTAGGCAAAGGCACCCCTAGGCTTAGGCTAGGGCACCCCTAGGCTTAAGCTAGGGCACCCGTAGGCTTAGGCTGAGGCTAGGGCTCCCCTAGGCTCATCGTAGGGCACCCCTAGGCTTAGACTAGGGCACCCCTAAGCTTAGGTATGGAACCCCTAGGCTTAGGTTATGGCACCCCTATTCTTAGGCTAGGGCACCCCTAGATGTAGGCTAGGGCACCCCTAGGCTTAGGCTGGGGCACACTTAGGCTTAGGCTAAGTCTAGGGCTCCCCTAGCCTAAGGCGAGGGCACCCCTAGGCTTAGGCTAGGCACCCCTAGACTTAGGCTAGGGCAACCCTAGGCTTAGGCTAGGGCACCCCTAGGCTTAGTCTAGGGCACCCCTAGGCTTAGGCTAAGGCTAGGGCTCCTCTAGCCTAACACTAGGGCATCCCTAGGCTTGGCTAGGGCACCCCTAGGCTTAGGCTACGGCACCCCTAGGTTTAGGCTAGGGCACCCCCAAGCTTCGGCTAAGGCTAGGACTCCCCTAGCCTAAGGCTAGGGCACCCCTAAGCTTAGGCTAGGGCACCCCTAGGTTTAGGCAAGGGAACCCCTAGGCTTAGGCTATGGCTAGGGCTCCCCTGGCCTACAGATAGGGCACCCCTAGGCTTAGGCTAAGGCACCCCTAGGCTTAGGCTAGGGCACCCCTAGGCTTAGGCTAGGGCACCCCTAGGCTTAGGCTAGGGCTCCACTAGCCTAAGGCTGGGGCACCCCTAGTCTCAGGCTATGGCACCGTAGTCTTCGGCTAGAGCAATCCTATGCTAGACAAAGGCTAGGGTTCCCCTAGCCTCAGGCGAGGGCACCCGTAGGCTCAGGCTAGGGCACCCCTAGGCTCAGGATAGGGCACGACTAGGCTTCCGCTAAGGCTAGGGCTCCCCTAGACTAAGGCTAGGGCACCCCTAGGTTTAGGCTAGGGCACCCCTAGGCTTAGGCTAGGGCAACCGTAGTTTTAGGCTAGGGTACCCTTAGACTTAGGCTAAGGCAACGGCTCCCCTAGCCTCAGGCTAGGGCACCCCTAGACTCAGGCTAGGGCACCCCTAAGCTTAGGCTAGGGCAATCCTAGGCTTAGGCTAAGGCTAGGGCTCCCATAGGATCAGTATAGGGCAACCCTAGGCTTAAACTAGGGCACCCCTAGGCTTAGGCTAAGGCTAGAGCTCCCCTAGCCTAAGGCTACGGCACCCCTTGTCTCAGGCTAGGGCACCCCGAGGCTTAGGCAAGAGCACCCCTAGGCTTAGGAAAAGGCTAGGGCTCCCCTACCCTATGGCTAGGGCACCTCTAGGCTTAGGCTAGGGCACCCCTAGGCTTAAGATAGGGCTCCCCTAGGCTTAGGCTAAGGCTACAGCTTCCCTAGCCTGAGGCTAGTGCACCCCTAGACTCAGGCTATGGCACCCCTAAGGTTAGGCTAGGGCACCCCTAGGCTTAGGCTAGGGCACCCCTAGGCTTAGGCTACGCCACCCCTAGGCTTAGGCTAGGGCACCCCTAGGCTGAGGCTAAGGCTAGGGCTAACCTAGGCTTAGGCAAGGGCACCCCTAGGCTTAGGCTAAGGAACCCCTATACTAAGGCTAGGGCACCCCTAGGCTTAGGATAGGGCACCCCTAGGCTTAGGCTAGGGCACCCCTACACTTAGGCTAAGGCAACGGCTCCCCTAGCCTCAGGCAAGGGCACCCCTAAACTCAAGCTAGGGCACCTGTTAGCTTAGGCTAGGGCAATCCTAGCCTTAGGCTAAGTCTAGGGCTCCCCTATCCTCAGGCTAGGGCACCCCTAGGCTCAGGCTATGGCACCCCTAGGCTTAGGCTACCGCACCCCAAGGCTTAGGCTAAGGCTAGGGCTCCCCTAGCCTAAGGCTAGGGCACCCTTATGCTTAGGCTAGGGCACCCCTAGGCTTAGTATAGGGCACCCCTAGTCTTAGGCTAGGGCACCCCTTGGCTTAGGCTAAGGCAAGGGCTCCCCTAGCCTATGGCTAAGGCACCCCTAGGCTTAGGCTAGGGCAACCCTAGGCTTAGGCAAAGGCACCCCTAGGCTCAGGCTAGGGCTCCCCTAGCCTAAGGCTAGGGCACCCCAAGGCTTAGGCTAGGGCACCCCTATTCTTAGGCTAGGGCTCCCCTAGGCTTAGGCTAAGGCTGCGGCTCCCCTTGCCTCAGGCAAGTGCACCCCTCGACTCAGGCTATGGCTCCCCTAGACTAAGGCTAGGGGACCCCTAGGTTTAGGCTAGGGCACCCCTAGGCTTAGGCTAGGGAACCCCTAGCCTAAGGCTAGGGCACCCCTAGGCTTAGGCTAGGGCACCCCTAGGCTTAGGCTAGGGCACCCCTAGACTTAGGCTAAGGCAACGGCTCCCCTAGCCTCAGGCTAGGGCACCCCTAGACTCAGGCTAGGGCACCCCTAAGCTTAGGCTAGGGCACTCCTAGGCTTAGGCTAGGGCACCCCTAAGCTTAGGCTAAGGCTAGGGCTCCCCTAGCCTAAGACTAGAGCACCCCTAAGCTTAGGCTAGGGCAACCCAAAGCTTAGGCTAGGCCAACCCTAGGCTTAGGCTAGGGCACCCCTAGGCTTAGGATAAGGCTACGGCTAACCTAGGCTTAGGCTAGGGCACCCCTAGGCTTAGGCTAGGGAACCCCTAGACTAAAGCTAGGGCACCACTAGGCTTAGGCAAGGGCACCCCTAGGCTTAGGCTAGGGCACCCCTACACTTAGGCTAAGGCAATGGCTCCCCTAGCCTCAGGCAAGGGCACCCATAGACTCAGGCTAGGGCACCAGTTAGATTAGGCTAGGGCAATCCTAGGCTTAGTCTAAGGCAAGTGCTCCCCTAGCCTATGCCTAGGGCACCCCTAGGCTTAGGCTAGGGCAATCCTAGGCTTAGGCAAAGGCACCCCTAGGCTTAGGCTATGGCACCCCTTGGCTTAGGGTAGGGCACCCCTAGGCTTAGGCTAGGGCACCCCTAGTCTTAAGCTAGGGCACCCCTAGGCTTAGGATAAGGCTAGGGCTAACCTAGGCTTAGGCTAGGGCACCCCTAGGCTTAGGCTAGGGCACCCCTAGGCTTAGGCTAGGGCTCCCTAGGCTAAGGTACGGCTGCGGCTCCCCTTGCCTCAGGCTAGTGCACCCCTAGACTCAGGCTATGGCACCCCTAGGCTAAGGCTAGGGCAATCCTAGGCTAGACTAACGTCAGGTCTCCCCTAGCCTCAGGTTAGGGCACCCGTAGGCTCAGGCTAGGGCACCCCTAGGCTTAGGCTAGGGCACCCCTAGGCTTAGGCTAATGCTAGGCTCCTCTAGCCTAAGGCTGGAGCACCCCTAAGCTTAGGCTAGGGCACCCCTAAGCTTAGGCTAGGGCACCCCTAGGCTTAGGCTAAGGCTAGGACTCCCCTAGCCTAAGGCTAGGGCACCCCTAGGCTTAGGCTAGGGCACCCCTAGGCTTAGGATAGGGCAGCCCTAGGCTTAGGCTAGGGCACCCCTAGGCTTAGGATAGGGCACCCCCAGGCTTAGGTTAGGGCACCCCTAGGCTTAGCCTAAGGCAAAGGCTCCCCTAGCCTATGCCTAGGGCACCCCTAGGCTTAGGCTAGGGCAATCCTAGGCTTAGGCAAAGGCACCCCTAGGCTTAGGCTATGGCACCCCTTGGCTTAGGCTAGGGCACCCCTAGGCTTAGGCTAGGGCACCCCTAGGCCTAAGCTAGGGCACCCGTATGCTTAGGCTAAGGCTGGGGCTCCCCTAGCCTAAGGCTAGGGCACTCCTAGGCTTAGGCTAGGGCACCCCTAGGCTTTGGCTAGCGCACCCCTAGGCTTAGGCTAAGGCTAGGGCTGTCCTAGCCTAAGGCTAGGGCACCCCTAGGCTTCGGCTAGGAAACCCCTAGGCTTAGGCAAGGGCTAGGTCACAACTAGGCTTAGGCTAAGGCACCACTAGGCTTAAGATGGGGCACCCCTAGGCTTAGGCTAGGGGACACCTAGGCTTAGGCTAGGTACCCCAAAGCTGAGGCTAGGGCACCCTTAAACTGAGGCTAGGGCACCCCTAGGCTTAGACTAAAACTAGGGCTACCCTAGCTTAAGGCTATGGCACCTATAGGCTTAGGCTAGGGCACCCCTAGGCTTAGGCAAAGGCTAGGGCTCCCCTAGCCTAAGGCTAGGGCACCCCTAGGCTTAGGCTGGGCAACCCTAGGCTTAAGCTAGGGCACCCGTAGTCTTAGGCTAAGGCTAGGGCACCCCAGGCCTAAGGCTAGGGCACCCCTAGGCTTAGGCTAGGGCACACCTAGGCTTACGATAGGGCACCCCTAGGCTTAGGCTAGGGCACCCCTAGTTTTAGCCTAAGGCAAGGGCTCCCCTAGCCTATGCCTAGGGCACCCCTAGGCTTAGGCTAGGGCAATCCTAGGCTTAGGCAAAGGCACCCCTAGGCTTAGTCTATGGCACCCCTTGGCTTAGGGTAGGGCCAACCTAGGCTTAGGCTAGGGCACCCCTAGGCTAAAGCTAGGGCACCCGTAGGCTTAGGCTAAGGCAAGGGCTCCCCTAGCCTAAGGCTAGGGCACCCCTAGGCTTAGGGTAGGGCACCCCTAGGCTTCGGCTAGGGCACCCCTAGGCTTAGGATATGGAACTTCTAAGCTTAGGCTAGGGCACCCCTAGGCTTAGGTTAGGGCACCCCTAGGCTTTGGCTAGCGCAACCCTAGGCTTAGGCTAAGGCTAGGGCTGTCCTAACCTAAGGCTAGGCCACCCCTAGGCTTAGGCTAGGGAACCCCTAGGCTTAGGCTAGGGCTAGGTCACCCCTAGGCTTAGGCTAAGGCACCACTAGGCTTAGGCTAGGGCACCCCTAGGCTTAGGCTAGGGCACCCCTAGGCTTAGGCTAGGGTACCCCAAAGCTGAGGCTAGGGCACCCCTAAATTGAGGCTAGGGCACACGTAGGCTTAGACTAAAACTAGGGCTACCTTAGCTTAAGGCTATCGCACCTATAGGCTTAGGCTAGGGCACCCCTAGGCTTAGGCTGGGCCACCCTAGGCTTAAGCTAGGGCACCCCTAGGCTTAGGCTAAGGCTAGGGCTCCCCTAGCCTAAGGCTAGGGCACCCCTAGGCTTAGGCTGGGCAACCCTAGGCTTAAGCTAGGGCACCCGTAGGCTTAGGCTAAGGCTAGGGCACCCCTAGGCTTTGGCTAGGGCACCCCTAGGATTAGGCTAAGGCTAGGGCACTCCTAGGCTTAGGCTAGGGCACCCGTAGGCTTAGGTTAGGGCACCCCTAGACTTAGGCTAGGGCACCCCTAGGCTTAGCTTTAGGCTAGGGCACCCCTAGGCTTAGGCTAGGGCACCCCTATGCTTAGGCTAGGGCACCCCAAGGTTTAGGCTAAGGCACCCCTAGCTTACGCTAAGGTTAGGGCTCCCCTAGCCTAAGGTTAGGGCAGCCCTAAGCTTAGGCTAGGGCACCCCTAGGTTTTGGCTAGGGCGCCCCTAGGCTTAGGCTAAGGCTAGGGCTCCCCTGGCCTAAGGCTAGGGCACCCCTAGGCTTAGGGTAGGGCACCCCTAGGCTTAGGCTAAGGCTACGGCTCCCCTAGCCTCAGCTGGTGCACCCCTAGACTCAGGCTATGGCACACTAGGCTTAGGCTAGGGCAATCCTAGGCTAGACTAAGGCTAGGGCTCCCCTACCCTCAGGCTAGGGCACCCGTAGGCTCAGGCTAGGGCACCCGTAGGCTCAGGCTAGGGCACCCCTAGGCTCAGGATAGGGCACGCCTAGGCTTAGGCTATGGCTAGGGCTCCCCTAGACTAAGGCTAGGGCACCCCTAGGCTTAGGCTAGGGCACCCCTAGGCTTAGGCTAGGGCACCCCTAGACTTAGGCTAAAGCAACGGCTCCCCTAGCCTCAGGCTAGGGCACCCCTAGACTCAGGCTTGGGCACCCCTAAGCTTAGGCTAGGGCAATCCTAGGCTTAGGCTAAGGCTAGGGCTCCCTTAGGCTCAGGCTAGGGCACCCCTAGGCTTAGACTAGGGCACCCCTATGCTTAGGTTAAGGCTAGGGCTCTCCTAGCCTAAGGCTACGGCACCCCTAAGCTTAGGCTAGGGCACCCTATCTTAGGCTAGGGCACAATTAGGCTTAGCCTAAGGCTAGGGCTCCCCTAGCCTAAGGCTAGAGCACCCCTAGGCTTAGGCTAAGGCTAGGGCTAACCTAGGCTTAGGCAAGGGCACCCCTAGGCTTAGGCTAGGGAACCCCTAGACTAAGGCTAGGGCACCCCTAGGCTTAGGCTAGGGCACCCCTAGGCTTAGGCTAGGGCACCCCTACACTTACGCTAAGGCCACGGCTCCCCTAGCCTCAGGCAAGGGCACCCCTAGACTCAGGCTAGGCCACCCGTTAGCTTAGGCTAGGACAATCCTAGGCTTAGGCTAAGTCTAGGGCTCCCCTATCCTCAGGCTAGGGCACCCCTAGGCTCAAGCTAGGGCTCCCCTAGCCTAAGGTTAGTGCACCCCTAGGCTAAGGCTATGGCACCCCTAGTCTTAGGCTAGGTCTCCCCTAGGCTTAGGCTAAGGCTGCGGCTCCCCTTGCCTCAGGCTAGTGCACCCCTAGGCTTAGGCTAGGGCAATCCTAGGCTAGACTAACGTTAGGGCTCCCCTAGCCTCAGGCTAGGGCACCCGTAGGCTCAGGCTAGGGCACCCCTAGACTTAGGCTAGGGCACCCCTAGGATTAGGCTAGGGCACCTCTAGGCTTAGACTAGGGCTCGCCTAGGCTTAGGCTAAGGCTAGGCTCCCCTAGCCTAAGGCTAGAGCACCCCTAGGCTTAGGCTAGGGTACCCCTAGGCTTAGGCAAAGGCACCCCTAGGCTTAGGCTAGGGCACCCCTAGGCTTAGGCAAAGGCACCCCTAGGCTTAGGCTAGGGCACCCCTAGGCTTAGGCTAGGGCATCCCTAGGCTTAGGCTAGGGCACACCAAGACTTAGGCTAGGGCACACCTAGGCTTAGGCTAAGGCTAGGGATCCCCTAGCCTAAGGCTAGTGCACCCCTATTCTTAGGCTAGGGCACCCCTAGGCTTAGGCTAGGGCACCCCTAGGCTTTGGCTAAGGAACCCCTAGGCTTAGGATAGGGAACTTCTAAGCTTAGGCTAGGGCACCCCTAGGCTTAGGCTAGGGCACCCCTAGGCTTAGGCTAAGTCTAGGGCTCCCCTAGCCTAAGGCTAGGGCACCCCTAGGCTTAGGCTAGGGCACCCCTAAGCTTAGACTAGGGTACCCCTAGGCTTAAGCTAGGGCACCCCTAGGCTTAGGCTAAGGCTAGGGATCCCCTAGCCTAAGGATTGGGCACTCCTAGGCTTAGGCTAGGGCACCCGTAGGCTTAGGCTAAGGCTAGGGATCCCCTAGCCTAAGGCTAGAGCACCCCTAGGCTTAGGCTAGGGCACCCCTAGGCTAAGGGTAGGCCATCCCTAGGCTTAGGCTAGGGCACCCCTAGGCTTAGGCTAAGGCTAGGGCTAACCTAGGCTTAGGCTAGGGCACCCCTAGGCTTAGGCTAGGGAACCCCTACACTAAGGCTAGGGCACCCCTAGGCTTAGGCTAGGGCACCCCTAGGCTTAGGCTAGGGCACCCCTAGGCTTAGTTAGGGCACCCCTACACTTAGGCTAAGGCAACGACTCCCCTAGCCTCAGGCAAGGTCACCCTTAGACTCATGCTAGGGCACCCGTTAGCTTTGGCTAGGACAATCCTAGGCTTAGGCTAAGTCTAGGGCTCCCTTATCCTCAGGCTAGGGCTCCCCTAGCCTAAGGCTAGGGCACCCATAGGCTTAGGCTAGGGCACCCCTAGGCTTAGGCTAGGGCTCCCCTAGGCTTAGGCTAAGGCTGCGGCTCCCCTTGCCTCAGGCTACTGCACCCCTAGACTCAGGCTTGGGCACACCTAAGCTTAGGCTAGGGCAATCCTAGGCTTAGGCTAAGGCTAGGGCTCCCCTAGGCTCAGGCTAGTGCAACCCTAGGCTTAGACTAGGGCACCCCTAGGCTTAGGCTAAGGCTTGGGCTCCCCTAACCTAAGGCTACGGCACCCCTAGGTTCAGGCTAGGGCACTCCGAGGCTTAGGCTAGGGCACACCTAGGCTTAGGAAAAGGCTAGGGCTCCCATATCCTAAGGCTAGGGCACCTCTAGGCTTAGGCTAGGGCACCCCTAGGCTTAGGCGAGGGCACCGCTAGGCTTAAGCTAGGGCTCCCCTAGGGTTAGGCTAAGGCTACGGCTCGCCAAGCCTCATATTGCACCCCTAGACTCAGGCTATGGCACCCCTAAGCTTAGGCTAGGGCACCATTAGGCTTAGGCTAGGGCACCCCTAGGCTTAGGCTAGGGCACCCCTAGGCTTAGGCTAAGGCTAGGGCTCCCCTAGCCTAAGGCTAGAGAACCCCTAGGCTTAGGCTAGGGCACCCCTAGGCTTAGGGTAGGCCATCCCTAGGCTTAGGCTAGGGCACCCCTAGGCTTAGGCTAAGGGTAGGCCTAAACTAGGCTTAGGCTAGGGCACCCCTAGGCTTAGGCTAGGGAACCCCTACACTAAGGCTAGGGCACTATGCTTAGGCTAGGGCACCCCTAGTCTTAGGCTAGGGCACCCCTACACTTAGGCTAAGGCAACGGCTCCCCTAGCCTCAGGCAAGGGCACCCCTAGACTCAGGCTAGGGCACCCGTTAGCTTAGGCTAGGACAATCCTAGGCTTAGGCTAAGTCTAGGGCTCCCCTATCCTCAGGCTATGGCACCCCTAGGCTCAGGCTATGGCTCCCCTAGCCTAAGGCTAGGGCACCCCAAGGCTTAGGCTAGGGCACCCCTAGTCTTAGGCTAGGGCTCCCCTAGGCTTAGGCTAAGGCTGCGGCTCCCGTTGCCTCAGGCTAGTGCACCCCTAGACTCAGGCTATGGCACGCCTAGGCTTAGGCTAGGGCAATCCTAGGCTAGACTAACGTTAGGCTCCCCTAGTTTCAAGCTAGGGCACCCGTAGGCGCAGGCTAGGGCACCCTTAGACTCAGGCTAGGGCATCCCTAGACTTAGGCTAGGGCACCCCTTGGATTAGGCTAGGGCACCCCTAGGCTTAGGCTAGGGCACGCCTAGGCTTAGGCTAAGGCTAGGCTTCCCTAGCCTAAAGCTAGAGCACCCCTAGGCTTAAGCTAGGGCACCCCTAGGCTTAGGCAAAGGCACCCCTAGGCTTAGGCTAGGGCACCCGTAGGCTTAGGCTAAGGCTAGGGATCCCCTAGCCTAAGGCTAGAGCACCCCTAGGCTTAAGATAGGGCACCCCTAGGCTTAGGCTAAGGCTAGGGCTAACCTAGGCTTAGGGTAGGGCACCCCTAGGCTTAGGCTAGGGCACCCATACACTTAGGCTAAGGCAACGACTCCCCTAGCCTCAGACAAGGGCACCCTTAGACTCAGGCTAGGGCACCCGTTAGCTTAGGCTAGGACAATCCTAGGCTTAGGCTAAGTCTAGGGCTCCCCTATTCTCAGGCTAGGGCACCGCTAGGCTCAGGCTAGGGCACCCCTAGGTTTAGACTAGGGCACCCCTAGGCTTAGGCTAAGGCTTGGGATCCCCTAGCCTAAGGCTACGGCACCCCTAGGCTCAGGCTAGGGCTCCCCTAGCCTAAGGCTAGGGCACCCCTAGGCTTAGGCTAGGGCACCCCTAGGCTTAGGCTAGGGCTCCCCTAGGCTTAGGCTAATGCTGCGGCTCCCCTTGCCTCAGGCTAGTGCACCCCTAGACTCTGGCTTGGGCAACCCTAAGCTTAGGCTAGGGCAATCCTAGGCTTAGGCTAAGGCTAGGGCTCCCCTATTCTCAGGCTAGGGCACCGCTAGGCTCAGGCTAGGGCACCCCTAGGTTTAGACTAGGGCACCCCTAGGCTTAGGCTAAGGCGTGGGCTCCCCTAGCCTAAGGCTACGGCACCCCTAGGCTCAGGCTAGGGCTCCCCTAGCCTAAGGCTAGGGCACCCCTAGGCTTAGGCTAGGGCACCCCTAGGCTTAGGCTAGGGCTCCCCTAGGCTTAGGCTAATGCTGCGGCTCCCCTTGCCTCAGGCTAGTGCACCCCTAGACTCTGGCTTGGGCAACCCTAAGCTTAGGCTAGGGCAATCCTAGGCTTAGGCTAAGGCTAGGGCTCCCCTAGGCTCAGGCTAGGGCACCCCTAGGCTTAGACTAGGGCACCCCTAGGCTTAGGATAAGGCTTGGGCCCCCTAGCCTAAGCCTACGGCACCCCTAGGCTCAGGCTAGGGCACCCCTAGGCTTAGGCTAGGGCACGCCTAGGCTTAGGCTAAGGCTAGGTTTCCTAGCCTAAGGCTAGAGCACCCCTAGGCTTAGGCTAGGGCACCCCTAGGCTTAGGCAAAGGCACCCCTAGGCTTAGGCTAGGGCACCCCTAGGCTTAGGCAAAGGCACCCCTGGGCTTAGGCTAGGGCACCCCTAGGCTTAGGCTAGGTCACTCCTAGGCTTAGGCTAGGGCACCCCTAGGCTTAGGCTAAGGCTAGGTCACCCCTAATCTTAGGCTAAGGCACCACTAGGCTTAGGATAGGGCACCCCAAGGCTTACGCTAAGGCACCCCTAGGCTTACGCTAAAGTTAGGGCTCCCCTAGCCTAAGACTAGGGCATCTATAGGCTTAGGCTAGGGCACCCCTAGGCTTTGGCTAGGGCACCCCTAGGCTTAGGCTAAGGCTAGGGCTCTCCTAGCCTAAGGCTAGGGCACACCTAGGCTTAGGTTAGGGCACCCCTAGGCTTCGGCTAGGGCACCCCTAGGCTTAGGCTAAGGCACCACTAGGCTTAGGCTAGGGCACCCCTAGACTTAGGCTAGCGCACCCCTAGGCTGAGGCTAGTGCACCCCTAAGCTGAGGCTAGGGCACCCGTAGGCTTAGGCTAAGGCTAGGGCTCCCCTAGCCTAAGGCTAGGGCACCCCTAGGCTTAAGCTAGGGCACCTGTAGGCTTAGGATAAGGCTAGGGCTACCCTAGCCTAAGGGTAGGGCAACTCTAGGCTTAGGCTAGGGCACCCCTAGGCTTAGGCTAAGGCTACGGCTAACCTAGGCTTAGGCTAGGGCACCCCTAGGCTTAGGCTAGGGAACCCCTAGACTAAGGCTAGGGCACCCCTAGGCTTAGGCTAGGGCACCCCTAGGCTTAGGCTAGGGCACCCCTACACTTACGCTAAGGCCACGGCTCCCCTAGCCTCAGGCAAGGGCACCCCTAGACTCAGGCTAGGCCACCCGTTAGCTTAGGCTAGGACAATCCTAGGCTTAGGCTAAGTCTAGGGCTCCCCTATTCTCAGGCTAGGGCACCCCTAGGCTCAAGCTAGGGCTCCCCTAGCCTAAGGTTAGGCCACCCCTAGGCTTAGGCTAGGGCACCCCTAGGCTTAGGCTAGGTCTCCCCTAGGCTTAGGCTAAGGCTGCGGCTCCCCTTGCCTCAGGCTAGTGCACCCCTAGGCTTAGGCTAGGGCAATCCTAGGCTAGACTAACGTTAGGGCTCCCCTAGCCTCAGGCTAGGGCACCCGTAGGCTCAGGCTAGGGCACCCTTAGACTCAGGCTAGGGCACCCCTAGACTTAGGCTAGGGCACCCCTAGGCTTAGGCTAGGGCACGCCAAGGCTTAGGCTAAGGCTAGGCTCCCCTAGCCTAAGGCTAGAGCACCCCTAGGCTTAGGCTACGGTACCCCTAGGCTTAGGCAAAGGCACCCCTAGGCTTAGGCTAGGGCACCCCTAGGCTTAGGCTAGGGCACCCCTAGGCTTAGGCTAGGGCACCCCTAGGCTTAGGCTAGGGAATCCCTAGGCTTAGGCTAGGGCACACCAAGACTTAGGCTAGGGCACACCTAGGTTTAGGCTAAGGCTAGGGATCCCCTAGCCTAAGACTACTGCACCCCTATTCTTAGGCTAGGGCACCCCTAGGCTTAGGCTAGGGCACCCCTAGGCTTTGGCTAGGGAACCCCTAGGCTTAGGATAGGGAACTTCTAAGCTTAGGCTAGGGCACCCCTAGGCTTAGGCTAGGGCACCCCTAGGCTTAGGCTAAGGCTAGGGCTCCCCTAGCCTAAGGCTAGGGCACCCCTAGGCTTAGGCTAGGGCACCCCTAGGCTTAGGCTAAGGCTAGGGTTCCCCTAGCCTAAGGAATGGGCACTCCTAGGCTTAGGCTAGGGCACCCGTAGGCTTAGGCTAAGGCTAGGGATCCCCTAGCCTAAGGCTAGAGCACCCCTAGGCTTAGGCTAGGGCACCCCGAGGCTAAGGGTAGGCCATCCCTAGGCTTAGGCTAGGGCACCCCTAGGCTTAGGCTAAGGCTAGGGCTAACCTAGGCTTAGGCTAGGGCACCCCTAGGCTTAGGCTAGGGAACCCCTACACTAAGGCTAGGGCACCCCTAGGCTTAGGCTAGGGCAACCCTAGGCTTAGGCTAGGGAACCCCTACACTTAGGCTAAGGCAACGACTCCCCTAGTCTCAGGCAAGGGCACCCTTAGACTCAGGCTAGGGCACCCGTTAGCTTAGGCTAGGACAATCCTAGGCTTAGGCTAAGTCTAGGGCTCCCTTATCCTCAGGCTAGGGCTCCCCTAGCCTAAGGCTAGGGCACCCCTAGGCTTAGGCTAGGGCACCCCTAAGCTTATGCTAAGGCTGCGGCTCCCCTTGCCTCAGGCTACTGCACCCCTAGACTCAGGCTTGGGCACCCTTAAGCTTAGGCTAGGGCAATCCTAGGCTTAGGCTACGGCTAGGGCTCCCCTAGGCTCAGGCTAGGGCACCCCTAGGCTTAAGCTAGGGCTCCCCTAGAGTTAGGCTAACGCTACGGCTCCCCAAGCCTCATAGTGCACCCCTAGACTCAGGCAATGGCACCCCTAAGCTTAGGCTAGGGCACAACTAGCCTTAGGTTAGGGCACCGCTAGGCTTAGGCTAGGGCAACCCTAGGCTTAGGCTAAGGCTAGGGCACCCCTAGGCTCAGGCTAGGGCACCCCTAGGCTTAGGCTAAGGCTTGGGCTCCCCTAGCCTAAGGCTACGGCACCCCTAGGCTCAGGCTAGGGCACCTCTAGCCTTAGGCTAGGGCAACCCTTGGCTTAGGCTAGGGCACCCCAAGGCTTAGGCTAAGGCACCCCTAGACTTACGCTAAGGTTAAGGCTCCCCTAGCCTAAAGCTAGGGCACCTCTAGGCTTAGGCTAGGGCACCCCTAGGCTTTTGCTAGGGCACCCCTAGGCTTAGGCTAAGGCTAGGGCTCTCCTAGCCTAATGCTAGGGCACCCCAAGGCTTAGGCTAGGGCACCCCTAGACTTAGGCTAGGGCACCCCTAGGCTTAGGCTAAGGCTAGGTCACCCCTAGGCTTATGCTAAGGCACCACTAGGCTTAGTCTAGGGCACCCCTAGGCTTAGGCTAGGGCACCCCTAGGCTTAGGCTAGGGCACCCCTAGGCTTAGGGTAAGGCTAGGGATCCCCTAGCCTTAGGCTAGGGCCCACGTAGCCTTAGGCTCGAGCTCCCCTAGCCTTAGGCTAGGGCACCCCTAGGCTTAGGCTAAGGCTAGGGCTCCCCTAGCCTTAGGCTAGGGCTTCCCGAGCCCTAGGCTAGGGCTCCGCTAGCCTTAGGCCAGGGCACCCCTAGGCTTAGGCTAGGGCACCCCTACGCTTAGGTTAGGGCACACCTAGGCTTAGGCTAGGGCACCCCTAGCCTTAGGCTAAGGCTACGGCTCCCCCAGTCTAAGGTTAGGGCACCCCTCGGCTCAGGCTAGGGCACCCCTAGGCTTAGGCTAGGGCACCCCTAGCCTTAGGATAGGGCTCCCCTAGGCTTAGGCTAGGGCTCCCCTAGGCTTAGGCTAAGGCTAGGGCTCCCCTAACCTTAGGCTAGGGCTCCCCTAGGCTTAGGCTAAGGCGAGGGCTCCCCTAGCCTTAGGCAAGGGCTCCCCTAGTCTTACATTAGGCCACCCCAAGGCTTGGGCTAAGGCTAGGGCTCCCCTAGCCTTAGGCTAGTGCTCCCCTAGCCTTAGGTTAGGGCACCTTTAGGTTTAGGCTAAGGCTAGGGCTCCCCTAGCCATAGGTTAGGGCTCCACTAGCCTTAGGCTAGGGCACCCATAGGCTTAGGCTAAGGCTAGGTCACCCCTACCCTTAGCCTAGGGCACCCCTAGGGTTAGGCTTGGGCTCCCTTAGCCTTAGGCTCGGGCACCTATAGCCTAGGCTAAGGCTAGGGCTCCCCTAGCCTTAGGCTAGGGCTCCCCTAGGCTTAGGCTAGGGCACCCCTAGGCTTAGGCTAGGGCACTCCTAGGCTTAGGCTAGGGCACCCCTAGGCTTAAGCTTTGGCACCCCTAGGCTTAGGCTAGGGCACCCCTAGGCTTAGGCTAGGGCACCCCTAGGCTTAATCTAAGGCGACGGCTCCCCTAGCCTTAGGCTAGGGCTCTCCGAGCCCTAGGCTAGTGGTCCCCTAGCCTTAGGCTAGGGCACCCCTAGGCTTAGGCTGAGGCTAGGGCTCCCCTAGCCTTAGGCTAGGGCTTCCCGAGCCCTAGGCTAGGGCTGCGCTAGCCTTAGGCCAGGGCACCCCTTGGCTTAGGCTAGGGCACCCTTAGGCTTAGGCAAAGGCTAGGCTTCCCTTAGCCTTAGGCTAGGGCTCCCCTAGCCTTAGGCTAGGGTACCCCTAGGCTTAGGCTAGGGCACCCCAAGGCTTAGG
This sequence comes from Tenrec ecaudatus, assembly GCF_050624435.1. NCBI lineage: Eukaryota > Metazoa > Chordata > Mammalia > Afrosoricida > Tenrecidae > Tenrec > Tenrec ecaudatus. The sequence continues at coordinate 169,074 of NW_027457968.1, forward strand.
CTTAGGCTAGGGCTCCCCTAACCTTAGGCTTGGGCTCTCCTAGCCTTAGGCTAGGGCACCCCTAGGCTTAGGCTAGGGCTCCCCTAGCCTTAGACTCGGGTTCCCCTAGCCTTAAGCTCGTGCTCCTGTACCTTAGGCTCGGGTACCCCTAGCCTTAGGCTAGGGCACCTCTAAGCTTAGGCTAAGGCTAGGGCTCCCCTAGCATTAGGCTAGGGCTCCCGTAGCCTTAGGTTAGGGCTCCCCTAGCCTTAGGCTAGGGCACCCCTAAGTTTAGGCCAGGGCTCTCTTATCCTTAAGCCAAGGCACCCATAGCCTTAAGCCAGGGCTCCCCTAGCCTTAGGCTAGGGCTCCCCTATCCTTAGGCCAGGGCACCCCTAGGCTTAGGCTAAGGCTAGGGCTCCCCTAGCTTTAGGCTAGGGCTCCCCTAGGCCTAGGCTAAGGCTAGGGCTCCCCTACTCTTATCAAGGGCTCTCCTAGCCTTAGGCTAGGGCACCCCTAGGCTTAGGCTAGGGCACCCCTAGACTTAGGCTAAGGCTAAGGCTCCCCTAGGCTTAGGCTAGGGCTCCCCGAGCCATAGGCTAGGGCTCCCCTAGCGTTAGGCTAGGGCACACCTAGGCTTAGGCTAAGGCTAGGGCTCCCCTAGCCTTAGGCTAGGGCTCCCCTAGCCTTAGCCTAGGGCATACCTAGGCTTAGGCCAAGGCTAGGGCTCCCCTAGCCTTAGACTAGGGCTTCCCTAGTCTTACGTTAGGGCACCCCAAGGCTTGGGCTAAGGCTAGGGATCCCCTAGCCTAAAGCTAGGGCTCCCCTAGCCATAGGTTAGGGCACCCCCAGTCTTAGATTAGGGCACCCCTAGGGTTCGGCTAAGGCTAGGGCTCCCCTAGCCTAAGGCTAGGGCAAACCTAGGCTTAGGTTAGGGCACCCCTAGGCTTAGTATAGGGCACCCCTAGTCTTAGGCTAGGGCACCCCTAGGCTTAGGCTAAGGCAAGGGCTCCCCTAGCCTATGGCTAGGGCACCCCTAGGCTTACCCTAGGGCACCCCTAGGCTTAGGCAAAGGCACCACTAGGCTTACGCTAGGGGACCCCTATGCTTAGGCTAGGGCACCCCTAGGCTTGAGCTAGGGCACTCGTAGGCTTAGGCTAAGGCTAGGGCTCCACTAGCCTTAGGCTAGGGCACCCCTAGGCTTAGGCTAGGGCACCCCTAGGCTTTGGCTAGTGCACCACTAGGCTTAGGATAGGGAACTTCTAAGATTAGGCTAGGGCATCCTAGGCTTAGGCTAGGGCACCCCTAGGCTTAGGCTAAGGCTAGGGCTCCCCTAGCCTAAGGCTAGGGCACCCCTAGGCTTTGGCTAGGGAACCCCTAGGCTTAGGCTAGAGCACCCCTAGGCTAAAGCTAGGGCACCCCTAGGCTTAGGCTAAGGATAGGGATTCCCTAGCCTAAGGTTAGGGCACTCCTAGGCTAAGGCTAGGGCTCCCCTACCCTAAGGCTAGGGCACCAATAGGCTTTGGCTTGGGCACCCGTAGGCTTAGGCTTGGGCACCCCTAGATTTAGGCTAGGGCACCCCTAGGGTTAGGCTAAGGCTAGGGCTCCCCTAGCCTAAGGCTAGGGCACCCCTAGTCTTAGGTTAGGGCACCACAAGGCTTAGGCTAAGGCACCCCAGGCTTACGCTAAGGTTAGGGCTCCCCTAGCCTAAGGCTAGGGCACCTCTAGCCTTAGGCTAGGGCACCCCAAGGCTTTGGCTAGGGCACCCCTAGGCTTAGGCTAAGGCTTGGGCTCTCCTAGCCTAAGGCTAGGGCACCCCAAGGCTTAGGCTAGGGCACCCCTAGACTTAGGCTAGGGCACCCCTAGGCTTAGGCTAAGGCTAGGTCACCCCTAGGCTTATGCTAAGGCACCACTAGGCTTAGGCTAGGGCACCCCTAGGCTTAGGCTAGGGCCCCCCAAAGCTGAGGCTAGGGCACCCCTAGGCTTAGGCTAAGGCTAGGGTTCCCCTAGCCTAAGGAATGGGCACTCCTAGGCTTAGGCTAGGGCACCCGTAGGCTTAGGCTAAGGCTAGGGATCCCCTAGCCTAAGGCTAGAGCACCCCTAGGCTTAGGCTAGGGCACCCCGAAGCTAAGGGTAAGCCATCCCTAGGCTTAGGCTAGGGCACCCCTAGGCTTAGGCTAAGGCTAGGGCTAACCTAGGCTTAGGCTAGGGCACCCCTAGGCTTAGGCTAGGGAACCCCTACACTAAGGCTAGGGCACCCCTAGGCTTAGGCTAGGGCACCCCTAGGCTTAGGCTAGGGCACCCCTACACTTAGGCTAAGGCAACGACTCCCCTAGTCTCAGGCAAGGGCACCCTTAGACTCAGGCTAGGGCACCCGTTAGCTTAGGCTAGGACAATCCTAGGCTTAGGCTAAGTCTAGGGCTCCCTTATCCTCAGGCTAGGGCTCCCCTAGCCTAAGGCTAGGGCACCCCTAGGCTTAGGCTAGGGCACCCCTAAGCTTATGCTAAGGCTGCAGCTCCCCTTGCCTCAGGCTACTGCACCCCTAGACTCAGGCTTGGGCACCCTTAAGCTTAGGCTAGGGCAATCCTAGGCTTAGGCTACGGCTAGGGCTCCCCTAGGCTCAGGCTAGGGCACCCCTAGGCTTAAGCTAGGGCTCCCCTAGAGTTAGGCTAACGCTACGGCTCCCCAAGCCTCATAGTGCACCCCTAGACTCAGGCAATGGCACCCCTAAGCTTAGGCTAGGGCACAACTAGCCTTAGTTTCGGGCACCGCTAGGCTTAGGCTAGGGCAACCCTAGGCTTAGGCTAAGGCTAGGGCACCCCTAGGCTCAGGCTAGGGCACCCCTAGACTTAGGCTAAGGCTTGGGCTCCCCTAGCCTAAGGCTACGGCACCCCTAGGCTCAGGCTAGGGCACCTCTAGCCTTAGGCTAGGGCAACCCTTGGCTTAGGCTAGGGCACCCCAAGGCTTAGGCTAAGGCACCCCTAGACTTACGCTAAGGTTAGGGCTCCCCTAGCCTAAAGCTAGGGCACCTCTAGGCTTAGGCTAGGGCACCCCTAGGCTTTTGCTAGGGCACCCCTAGGCTTAGGCTAAGGCTAGGGCTCTCCTAGCCTAATGCTAGGGCACCCCAAGGCTTAGGCTAGGGCACCCCTAGACTTAGGCTAGGGCACCCCTAGGCTTAGGCTAAGGCTAGGTCACCCCTAGGCTTATGCTAAGGCACCACTAGGCTTAGTCTAGGGCACCCCTAGGCTTAGGCTAGGGCACCCCTAGGCTTAGGCTAGGGCACCCCTAGGCTTAGGGTAAGGCTAGGGATCCCCTAGCCTTAGGCTAGGGCCCACGTAGCCTTAGGCTCGAGCTCCCCTAGCCTTAGGCTAGGGCACCCCTAGGCTTAGGCTAAGGCTAGGGCTCCCCTAGCCTTAGGCTAGGGCTTCCCGAGCCCTAGGCTAGGGCTCCGCTAGCCTTAGGCCAGGGCACCCCTAGGCTTAGGCTAGGGCACCCCTACGCTTAGGTTAGGGCACACCTAGGCTTAGGCTAGGGCACCCCTAGCCTTAGGCTAAGGCTACGGCTCCCCTAGTCTAAGGTTAGGGCACCCCTCGGCTCAGGCTAGGGCACCCCTAGGCTTAGGCTAGGGCACCCCTAGCCTTAGGATAGGGCTCCCCTAGGCTTAGGCTAGGGCTCCCCTAGGCTTAGGCTAAGGCTAGGGCTCCCCTAACCTTAGGCTAGGGCTCCCCTAGGCTTAGGCTAAGGCGAGGGCTCCCCTAGCCTTAGGCAAGGGCTCCCCTAGTCTTACATTAGGCCACCCCAAGGCTTTGGCTAAGGCTAGGGCTCCCCTAGCCTTAGGCTAGTGCTCCCCTAGCCTTAGGTTAGGGCACCTTTAGGTTTAGGCTAAGGCTAGGGCTCCCCTAGCCATAGGTTAGGGCTCCACTAGCCTTAGGCTAGGGCACCCATAGGCTTAGGCTAAGGCTAGGTCACCCCTACCCTTAGCCTAGGGCACCCCTAGGGTTAGGCTTGGGCTCCCTTAGCCTTAGGCTCGGGCACCTATAGCCTAGGCTAAGGCTAGGGCTCCCCTAGCCTTAGGCTAGGGCTCCCCTAGGCTTAGGCTAGGGCACCCCTAGGCTTAGGCTAGGGCACTCCTAGGCTTAGGCTAGGGCACCCCTAGGCTTAAGCTTTGGCACCCCTAGGCTTAGGCTAGGGCACCCCTAGGCTTAGGCTAGGGCACCCCTAGGCTTAATCTAAGGCGACGGCTCCCCTAGCCTTAGGCTAGGGCTCTCCGAGCCCTAGGCTAGTGGTCCCCTAGCCTTAGGCTAGGGCACCCCTAGGCTTAGGCTGAGGCTAGGGCTCCCCTAGCCTTAGGCTAGGGCTTCCCGAGCCCTAGGCTAGGGCTGCGCTAGCCTTAGGCCAGGGCACCCCTTGGCTTAGGCTAGGGCACCCTTAGGCTTAGGCAAAGGCTAGGCTTCCCTTAGCCTTAGGCTAGGGCTCCCCTAGCCTTAGGCTAGGGTACCCCTAGGCTTAGGCTAGGGCACCCCAAGGCTTAGGCTTAGGCTAGGGCTCCCCTAACCTTAGGCTTGGGCTCTCCTAGCCTTAGGCTAGGGCACCCCTAGGCTTAGGCTAGGGCTCCCCTAGCCTTAGACTCGGGTTCCCCTAGCCTTAAGCTCGTGCTCCTGTACCTTAGGCTCGGGTACCCCTAGCCTTAGGCTAGGGCACCTCTAAGCTTAGGCTAAGGCTAGGGCTCCCCTAGCATTAGGCTAGGGCTCCCGTAGCCTTAGGTTAGGGCTCCCCTAGCCTTAGGCTAGGGCACCCCTAAGTTTAGGCCAGGGCTCTCTTATCCTTAAGCCAGGGCACCCATAGCCTTAAGCCAGGGCTCCCCTAGCCTTAGGCTAGGGCTCCCCTATCCTTAGGCCAGGGCACCCCTAGGCTTAGGCTAAGGCTAGGGCTCCCCTAGCTTTAGGCTAGGGCTCCCCTAGGCCTAGGCTAAGGCTAGGGCTCCCCTACTCTTATCAAGGGCTCTCCTAGCCTTAGGCTAGGGCACCCCTAGGCTTAGGCTAGGGCACCCCTAGACTTAGGCTAAGGCTAAGGCTCCCCTAGGCTTAGGCTAGGGCTCCCCGAGCCATAGGCTAGGGCTCCCCTAGCGTTAGGCTAGGGCACACCTAGGCTTAGGCTAAGGCTAGGGCTCCCCTAGCCTTAGGCTAGGGCTCCCCTAGCCTTAGCCTAGGGCATACCTAGGCTTAGGCCAAGGCTAGGGCTCCCCTAGCCTTAGACTAGGGCTTCCCTAGTCTTACGTTAGGGCACCCCAAGGCTTGGGCTAAGGCTAGGGATCCCCTAGCCTAAAGCTAGGGCTCCCCTAGCCATAGGTTAGGGCACCCCCAGTCTTAGATTAGGGCACCCCTAGGGTTCGGCTAAGGCTAGGGCTCCCCTAGCCTAAGGCTAGGGCAAACCTAGGCTTAGGTTAGGGCACCCCTAGGCTTAGTATAGGGCACCCCTAGTCTTAGGCTAGGGTACCCCTAGGCTTAGGCTAAGGCAAGGGCTCCCCTAGCCTATGGCTAGGGCACCCCTAGGCTTACCCTAGGGCACCCCTAGGCTTAGGCAAAGGCACCACTAGGCTTACGCTAGGGGACCCCTATGCTTAGGCTAGGGCACCCCTAGGCTTGAGCTAGGGCACTCGTAGGCTTAGGCTAAGGCTAGGGCTCCACTAGCCTTAGGCTAGGGCACCCCTAGGCTTAGGCTAGGGCACCCCTAGGCTTTGGCTAGTGCACCACTAGGCTTAGGATAGGGAACTTCTAAGATTAGGCTAGGGCATCCTAGGCTTAGGCTAGGGCACCCCTAGGCTTAGGCTAAGGCTAGGGCTCCCCTAGCCTAAGGCTAGGGCACCCCTAGGCTTTGGCTAGGGAACCCCTAGGCTTAGGCTAGAGCACCCCTAGGCTAAAGCTAGGGCACCCCTAGGCTTAGGCTAAGGATAGGGATTCCCTAGCCTAAGGTTAGGGCACTCCTAGGCTAAGGCTAGGGCTCCCCTACCCTAAGGCTAGGGCACCAATAGGCTTTGGCTTGGGCACCCGTAGGCTTAGGCTTGGGCACCCCTAGATTTAGGCTAGGGCACCCCTAGGGTTAGGCTAAGGCTAGGGCTCCCCTAGCCTAAGGCTAGGGCACCCCTAGTCTTAGGTTAGGGCACCACAAGGCTTAGGCTAAGGCACCCCAGGCTTACGCTAAGGTTAGGGCTCCCCTAGCCTAAGGCTAGGGCACCTCTAGCCTTAGGCTAGGGCACCCCAAGGCTTTGGCTAGGGCACCCCTAGGCTTAGGCTAAGGCTTGGGCTCTCCTAGCCTAAGGCTAGGGCACCCCAAGGCTTAGGCTAGGGCACCCCTAGACTTAGGCTAGGGCACCCCTAGGCTTAGGCTAAGGCTAGGTCACCCCTAGGCTTATGCTAAGGCACCACTAGGCTTAGGCTAGGGCACCCCTAGGCTTAGGCTAGGGCCCCCCAAAGCTGAGGCTAGGGCACCCCTAGGCTTAGGCTAAGGCTAGGGTTCCCCTAGCCTAAGGAATGGGCACTCCTAGGCTTAGGCTAGGGCACCCGTAGGCTTAGGCTAAGGCTAGGGATCCCCTAGCCTAAGGCTAGAGCACCCCTAGGCTTAGGCTAGGGCACCCCGAAGCTAAGGGTAAGCCATCCCTAGGCTTAGGCTAGGGCACCCCTAGGCTTAGGCTAAGGCTAGGGCTAACCTAGGCTTAGGCTAGGGCACCCCTAGGCTTAGGCTAGGGAACCCCTACACTAAGGCTAGGGCACCCCTAGGCTTAGGCTAGGGCACCCCTAGGCTTAGGCTAGGGCACCCCTACACTTAGGCTAAGGCAACGACTCCCCTAGTCTCAGGCAAGGGCACCCTTAGACTCAGGCTAGGGCACCCGTTAGCTTAGGCTAGGACAATCCTAGGCTTAGGCTAAGTCTAGGGCTCCCTTATCCTCAGGCTAGGGCTCCCCTAGCCTAAGGCTAGGGCACCCCTAGGCTTAGGCTAGGGCACCCCTAAGCTTATGCTAAGGCTGCAGCTCCCCTTGCCTCAGGCTACTGCACCCCTAGACTCAGGCTTGGGCACCCTTAAGCTTAGGCTAGGGCAATCCTAGGCTTAGGCTACGGCTAGGGCTCCCCTAGGCTCAGGCTAGGGCACCCCTAGGCTTAAGCTAGGGCTCCCCTAGAGTTAGGCTAACGCTACGGCTCCCCAAGCCTCATAGTGCACCCCTAGACTCAGGCAATGGCACCCCTAAGCTTAGGCTAGGGCACAACTAGCCTTAGTTTCGGGCACCGCTAGGCTTAGGCTAGGGCAACCCTAGGCTTAGGCTAAGGCTAGGGCACCCCTAGGCTCAGGCTAGGGCACCCCTAGACTTAGGCTAAGGCTTGGGCTCCCCTAGCCTAAGGCTACGGCACCCCTAGGCTCAGGCTAGGGCACCTCTAGCCTTAGGCTAGGGCAACCCTTGGCTTAGGCTAGGGCACCCCAAGGCTTAGGCTAAGGCACCCCTAGACTTACGCTAAGGTTAGGGCTCCCCTAGCCTAAAGCTAGGGCACCTCTAGGCTTAGGCTAGGGCACCCCTAGGCTTTTGCTAGGGCACCCCTAGGCTTAGGCTAAGGCTAGGGCTCTCCTAGCCTAATGCTAGGGCACCCCAAGGCTTAGGCTAGGGCACCCCTAGACTTAGGCTAGGGCACCCCTAGGCTTAGGCTAAGGCTAGGTCACCCCTAGGCTTATGCTAAGGCACCACTAGGCTTAGTCTAGGGCACCCCTAGGCTTAGGCTAGGGCACCCCTAGGCTTAGGCTAGGGCACCCCTAGGCTTAG